>NC_135762.1:24493754-24606300 GCF_052425735.1 Oculina patagonica
ACGCCCCGTGCTAAATCTCAATCGCTGGAATCCGTTTTGTGATGCCCTTCAAAGTTGCTATAAAGATCAGTATCGCTGGTGTGCGGCTTTCTACTTAACCAACCGGCTGGGTATCCTCGTGATTTATACATTCACGCCGGCGAGTCCAGTGAAACGACTTCTGTTGGAGGGTTGCTGTATCTTGATCCTGCTGACTTTTGCAATCCTAAGGCCCTACAAGGAAGCCCGTGATGTCAACGAGGGCGAGAAGAGTTACGAGTGGACGTACATATCTGACGTAGTACTCCTGACGACTCTTACCTTCATTGCTGTGATAACTTCCCTAATCAACAACAACGGTGCGACTAGTAACGGTTACAACAGAGTTCTCAACATATTGTCGTGCGTTCCCGTTGCAGTATTGTTGATAGTGGCCTGCTGTGTTGGCAGAAGATACCTACCCGCTTTCCGAGGACCTCCAGACGATGAGACTGTTTCAGTTATATCTGAAACATCAAGCATGTCGGTAACTCCTGAAACTTCCGTAACTCGACACAGCAGCAGCGGAAGGTACAGCTTAACAGGCAGGCCTCAAACAACCCGTTCTCTCTATGGCAGCATAGAGATCTTTACCAACTAAAATTAAAATAAATAACTTCCTTATATATTTAGTGAATGAAAAGGACTGTAATGACAGACAGGTAAAATCGCTTGCATTGAATTAATGCCTTTTACTCCTCGATTTATGACGAGGTTAAATTCCATTGCCGAGCTTTAGTTGATCAAAAGAACTAAAACCAAAACTTATCGGGGTAACAAGTGCGTCTAAGCACTCGAAGAGTTTCCATTATTATTTTTGTAATCTGTAATTAAAACTATAACAAATTCTCGAATCTGGTTGGATAGCAACAGTCCCGATATTTACGCGCGCTGCAATAGGATACTTGCACTCAAGTGGGTACCTTTACAATCCATCTAAACAACACCTCATATATCAACTGTCGCCCTTGATCTTTTCGTCGATGTTTTCCTTTGATTTCTCTATAGTTAATTGGTAACAGGGCTTTATGTCCTTCCCTTTTGTCTGTAGTCATATCAGTGAATGACAAATCGAATTTTTGCTTCGCGGTTGCTTGATTAGTCAAACCAGGTTAACGAACATCGCGGGCTCAAATAACTCTCGTGACGGGATTTCGTCATTAACTGGTACAAATTCACTTAATTCAATCGAAAGCTTTTAATTGGTGGGTTTTAATGGGGCTAACCGGCCAACGTTTTGATTGTTGTTATAGAGCTGGAATTTTTTTTCTCAACAATGCGCGTTCTTATTGGATACTTAGAGGTCACATGACATCTAACAATAAAACCGTTTCCCGCCAAAAGTCTTTGAGTGGGCCACATTGCAAAATCTATGACGTCAGAGGGTAACAATGCAATGTTGCCCGCGAATGTTGACCGACGACTGCCGTTACGTTGTGCTATATAACAAATCACTTAATGACTTGTCCCTCGGGAAACCAGTTAACGCCTCGGGAAACATGGAGGTTCCCTGGAAACAAAAATAACTGTTTCCCTTGGGACGAGTCATTAAGTGTATAATATGAAATTGTAGAACTTTTTTGGGATCGCCACGCAATCTTCACCTACGTGCTGAGCAGAATTGCGTAACGATGCCAGGAGACGAGATGATGCCTTGCACAATCATCCATTACATTATAATTGCCGTCCATGTAAACGTAAAATAATTACAAATATTTTTATTGTTGGAGAGGATAATCATTGTATCATCGGACAGTAGAACTTTGGATTGAAAGTGAAGTGAGAGGCTTGATTGCATTTTTGGGCCGTCGTTTTGTGGCTTAGGAACCTCCCCTTATAATTACGGATAGTATTATCTTCCACAAGGTCAGGTTTTTACCTATCGTCAGTAAACAACTTCCCCATGCTGACACTTTTTCCGGTCCCAAGGGTGTCCGCTAACGGAAGGTTTGACTGCACATTGAAAAAAGCAGTGTTTGTAGATGAGAATACAGTGTCGAAATATTTTTATTAGAATAGAATTTTTAAAACTTTCTAACGTCTTAAATACTCAAAATAAACTAATACAAGAGTTTCGAGGTTGTAATTGTAAAACTTTATTTTTATTTTTATTTTAAACTTTCTTTTATTTTTAGTCAATATTGTAGGTTGGAAACTGATACTAGGTTTGAATTTTTAGTTATTTTGAAACAGTTTGTAAGTGTTCACCTCTTTTTTCTTGAACAAGCAAACTTCAATTTCAAGTTTTAAAGTTCAATGGTCGAAAAAGTGTGTCATTTCATGATCTTGCCGGTAACCTACTAAAATTAAAAAAAATGGCCAAAAATAATCTAAAAAATCTATATAAAAGTTTGACCCGATCAATTTACGGAATCATGATTATTAAACACCAAAGTAATTTACAAATTTTAATTAAATTTACAAATTTACAATTTTTAAATAAAATACCTCGTATACAATGTGTGGTACTGTTGTTGTTCGTTTTTGAATTAACCGAGGGCTTTCTTTTGTTTTGGAAATGCATGTGAAGGTGATCCAAGTCCAGTTGCATTCTTATACATTAAGAGTTTTTATGTCGCTGAGAATAACAATATAAGACCATTTTCGGACAAGTGTACCGCCAACTCGATTTCAAATTATCCGCAGTGTTGTTTTGACCGATTGCAGCATGTGCGCATGCTCCGTGTGTGTCAACTTGTCCCTGGTAGGCGAGGAAAAAGTAACCAAACTGTTTATATAGAAAAAAAAAATGGCTCGCTCCCCAGGTTTACCCTACCTTCAAAGCGAGTGACCATGCCTCCCGAGCCAACTTTGCAATTTCTCATAGAAACGGCGCAGCTATTTATAAAGAAACGCATGGAAAGCTCTCTCGCCCGGGGTGGCTCGGTATGGAGGGTAACCCTTCATACCAAAGACAAAAAGCCTCGATATAAACAGGCCCTTAGAACTTATATATGAGAGTGGGCGGAACATTAACGAGAAGAAAAAGAGCAAGGAAAAAACTTCGGAACGGTTCAGCAAAAAAAAAATCCAAATTTTGGCTTATGCGCATGTGCCAAAGTAAAACATTGTACATTTTTACATGGAAGTTTCATGAAAGACTTGCTGCAGTGTCAGAAAGTACATTTCAAGCAAAGTTTAGAGAAATTTAGGACTGTAGCGCCAAAAAAAATAATTAACGGTTAAAAAACGTGTTTTTCAGAGTAATTTCAGCATATTAAGGGTTAAAATCGTTGTATTCGTCCACACTCGGCGAAAATTGAAGTTGGAAATGGCGCTTATTATTATATAGAGCGATTTTCATTTGAGTATGTTAATTCGCATTTGCTTTTCATTTTGCAGTTAGCGTTTCCTCTTTAAGGTCTTCCATCTCCTGAATCTGCGTTTCCAGTTCTATTATTCTCTCCAATAGTTCTTTCTCTCTTTTAGTGTTACATTCCATAACTTCAACCACCCTTCTCAAACTCTCCTTATCCGACTTTCCACGTTTTAACTCCGGGGTTAACTCATCAATTTTCACATAGGCTTGCTCCAATGCCTGCTCTTTGCGGTTGAGCTAAGGAACGCTACTTCTTGTCCGGAATCTACTCTAGAGTCGTTTTTTGATTTGTCTACATTAGAATCTTTTAGTTTGGATTTTTCAGTACAATCTTGTAACTTTAATCTCATATTTTTCTTTGAAAACATTATTTGTAAATTTTGCCTTGCTCGCGTTGTTTTATTTGGGTCAGTTGCTTGGTGGACGTGGGTTGAAATTGCCAAAAACAGAATCGAAACTCACACGTTTGTTATTTGGAAGGATAGACCTTCCCGTGATAACACCTTCTCTTGACATGCACTGCGCATGTCATTACATAAGATTACATATGGAATTTTGACATTTTGATGAATGATTGACGGTTATTGTTCCTGGTCCCTTTAAAAGTGCGCGTGCAAGATTTAGTATTGAAAAGAAGAGTTGTAGTACCAGTGCTTTAGTGAACTTGTAGCTGGAAAATAAACAGTATAAAAAGAGCTGATTGCGTTATTGGAGTTGGACGGCTAATTCCCCATAAAAACCGACTTCAACAATATAGAACTGTGACAATGTTGCCCTCCTTCGTTAGGTTGTCTTATCATCTAGTTTTTTGAAAGGCGCGGGAAACAAGTTGAGACATGTGAATATAATTTGCTATATTCAAAGAATATGGGCTAGGAAAACCAATCGGATGCAGTAAAGGCATTCAAATTTTATTACAGTGAGCTGAATGGACTTACATACCGTTTTGGTTTTGGCAGGTTGACGTCACAGGGAAGACCTTCGGGAAGTAAACTAACAATTGATGTTTTGCTCTTGAATGTTTCAATAAACTAAATGTGTAGGCTTGAATGATTTTTTCTTCAGTTTTTTTTAACCAAAAACCATTATATAGTACAGTGGAACCCATCCTCGGGGACCCAGGGGCAGTTAGTGGGGGCGACGGGCAGCTTATCGGGACAACGGGATTTTCGGGCGAAAGTTTACAACATAGAGCGTAACAGCCCCTGGGCACTTTGTCTTACCGAACCAGTTCCAGAAGCGTTTGAACTCCTTCCTCTTGATTGGCCACAAAAATATTTTTGTGGCCAATCAGCGAGGTTGACCAGAAGAGCGACTCTGACGTCTTCTTACACGAAGTTGTTTTCCTCATAGACTCGTCGTTGTTGTTAAGCCCGTCCATCGGATGATACTACGTGGGTCTCAGATAAAAAAGCAAAACAAAAACAAAACAACGAGACCTGGGAATATGTTAACTGTAGCATAGCGCAAGGAAACCAAAAGTTTTTAAAGCTATACGCGAGCACCTCTTGTTTATAAGTTTTGTTTTTGTTATTTAAATATCCAACAAATTAAACAAAAACCCTTTGTTTCAACTGTCAAGCTGGCAACAAAATAACAATAGGTGACGACAGCGATATCTTCGCTAACGCGTGGCCCGTGCAGTGAAATACCCAGACCGTGGCAAGTTCCAGAAGTCGAACGACCGAGAAAAATAATAAGAATTGTTGTTTACTCGAATAACTATTAAAAAGCGCGCAACTAACAGTGTAGAACTGGCAGTCGTCTAAGGGTTATTTTTTTTTTCTGAGACTCTCCATGTAATAGCATCCGATTGATGGGCAGAGCATCCACGACGAGTCTATGAGGAAAACAACTTCGTGTAAGAAGACATCAGAGTCTCCTGGCCGGTCCTCGTCGCTGATTGGCCACAAAAATATTTTTGTGGCCAATCAGGAGGAAGGAGTTCAAACGCTTCTGGAACTGGTTCGGTAAGACAAAGTGCCCAGGGGCTGTTACGCTCTATGTTGTAAACTTTCGCCCGAAAATCCCGTTGTCCCGATAAGCTGCACGTCGCCCTGGGTCTCCGAGGATGAGTGGAACCCCGATATAACGATATGCCAAGGGAGCAGTACAATAATATCGTTATATCGAAGAATCGTTATATCGAAACTCCCGATATAACGATATGGCCGTAAAATAACCGAAAATATCGTTATATCGGGGTAAGCCTAACAAGTACTTTTTACTGCATATCACAGAAGGATAAAGAGAAAAAAAAATGATAAGAAGGCTTAGAACACAGTTTCATTTTCGTATATCATCGTACAAAGCTGTTTTTAGAAAAGTTAGAGATGACTCGATTACTTGCAAATAAAATGTGACGGTGTACTGATAATATCGCTATATCAGGAGGATTTTACGTTCGGTCCGCTAAATTCTCATCGTTATATCTGGAATATCGTTATATCGAAGATCGTTATATCGGGGTTCCGTTCCATACATTTTACGGTAACTTTTGCCGGGACAAAGAATATTCATCGTTATATCGGGAATATCGTTATATCGAGGATCGTTATATCGGGGTTCCACTGTAGTTTATTCCAAACTTTTTAGGGCCGGATTACTGGGAGGGGAAAATAACTAGATTGAAAACTAGATTCCTCAGTTGATGAATTATCCTACCTTATTTATACTCCTAATTTAGTATCATGCGCAAAGGCACTAAACTTTAAACCGACTAGTGTGCCTCAAATTATTCTCGACTACTCTGCAGCGATTATGCTTGTAAATATGCCAGTGAAAATGGCCAGAACAAAACCTATGTTGCACGTTTTGATAGTTTCATTTTCTTCAACTTGTTTATTTTTATCTACTTATTTGGGAACGCCTCGTCATACCAATTATAACTTATCGATCCCTAAATCGTTACACTTACAGTTCACAAAAAATCCTTTACAAAGCAATGTCGTACAGGGACCGTGGAGCACTTTCCCAATTGGGGGGGGGGGGGGGGGGGGGGGCTGACTAGTGACTTGTAGTGGGGGGCTTTAGAGACTCTTTGAGTAAAGGTAATCAGGGCTTTATGCCGCGAGATTCTGTTCCAGGTATTGCCTGAGCTTTCGACTCTTTAAAACCTTTACCTTACAGAATTAATTGTTTTACAGCTTAAATTAACTAATATATTGGTCGTAGGAATAGCTAGAAACAGATAGCAAAGAAAAAAAGAGCTCTTTCTTTTTCTACTCGCACCTCCATGACGTCTTACGCAGACGTTCATTGGACTCGTCAGGCGCTCCTCCCTAACGCGTGAACGATTAGTGGGGGGAGAATGCGTGACGTGTCCAAAGAGTTTGGCCGTGGACGTTAACCTGACGGGCGATTACATGCTAAAAGTCAGTGTAGACCCAAGGCAAAATGTAGAGGTCTTTTTACTGCATCAATAATATTTCCGTGTAAGAAGGCTCATCACTGGAAGGTGAAAGAAATTTTAAGAAACGTGTGACAGAGCAATAAAGAACTCAATTCTGAGAATTAAATATTTTAGAACCTCTTGAAGGCACTTCTGAACAATCCTTACACTTTGATGCCTTTTCTGAATTTTGAGAACACTTACGATAACAATGCTTCCGTCGTCTGCTACGTAATTTTAATTACAAGTTTTATATACGCTGACATGTCATAACCGAAAACGGATCAATGCACAGGAATTTTGACGGATATTGTAATAAAACGAGGTGCATTAGGTCATGGAATCAGTACGGCTCCTCTACTCTCATACCGGATATAGCACATTTATGCAGTATCGGTTTCGGAGAACTATGCGTGTGTCACGTTTCATTTTCATACCGTAAATTAAAATAAAGCGACGCATTAACAGGAGACAGATTCTCACACAATTCTTGTTATGCTTAATTTAGTATGGATCCTCCCCCTACTCACATACCGGACATATATAGGACAATTCTTGGTTTTCACGTGACGTCATCAAAATTCTAAAATCCAGAATCGCAAGGCCCCTGAGTTTTTATCCTTCACTGGCTATTATACGTCCTTAATACATATTTTTTTGAAGGTTTTTAGCTCGATAGCATTCGCCGTCTTCAAGATAGAGCATTTTGAATTTTGGAGTTTCACGCCACACGAGATCAAAGATGGCCGCCAAAAGGCTGTCACGTATACTTAAAAAAATGCTTTATCTTACGATTTTTAACAATCTGAACAGTTGAGATTTTGCGAGAAGTGTTTATCTGAATGTTTACTTGTTCATGATGGTGATCTGACCGCTTTTTGTAGCAGTATTTAATGCCAGATGTTTTTGTTCAGTTTGTTGATTTCCGGCCGCCATGTTGGAGCCCAAGCAGTTAGGCTCCAACATGGCGATTCCATACTGTGCTCTCTAAATTTGCGTGAAACATTTTGACGAATAACTCGAGTACGGAATACCGTACAGCCCTGAGACTTGGACGAGTAGTTTATATTGTACTTTTCTACAACCTGTAATATTCTTGATTTTTTTTGACACAATAGTTTTGGATTTATTTTTTCGCAGCGTGACAGTGCAAACCACCCATTGATGCTGTATCAGTTTCGGTGAGCTTCCAGTGTAACACAACGCTGTTCGCGTGCCACGTTTCAGCTTCATACTGTATAGTTTAATAAAGCAAAGCATAAACAGGACACGGATTTTATGCTTCGGCTTGTGCAAATGGCTTAAATGTGCTTATCTGGGGTTAAATATTCTTAAACAATCATAGAACAATTAGAAACACGGCAAAATTACCGGACGGCGAAAGTCATATTTTCATATCATAGACATAATCAAAGTAAATATTTTTTTAGGACAGGAAATCGCATCTATTTCTTATTAAAACTGATTAAAATATCTCGATGTTTCAAAGCTGAAGCGGCAACATTTCACACTGAGTAACTTTAATATGAAAAGGCTAGTCAGCTCATGTAATGCATGCTGAGTACACTTCAAGTAAACAGGAACTCGTAGGTCACATGATATTCATGTCATATCACGGTATCCCCTTATATTGTTCATTATAAATGTATATTGTTTTCACAGAATCGATGCATCACTTTTCTTGGAATGAACTGTCGCTTACTCGCTGAGATCATTTGTTCTCGACTCCAAAAAAGATGATGTATCATCTTGTGCATACAGTGTCTTTGTTCATACTAATGCTGTGGAACACATCTGCTGCCGAAAGAGAAATTTATATTTCACCACGCGGAAATGATTCGTCACCTTGCACTAAAGAAATCCCGTGTAAGTCAGTCGATGTGGCACTCTCGCTCGCTTCTGGGCTCGACTCTACAAGGATTATATTGGCAAAAGGAAGTTACACGATGAAAAAAAGCCACAGTTTTACTGGGATGACTACGTTTGAACTGTTTGGCAATGGCTCAAATCGAGACGACGTAAAAATAACTTGTGATGTAAATGTCAGCCTTTCGTTTATTCTTAGCGAGAATATTTCCTTCGAGGGAATCAAGTTACAAAAGTGCGGTGGATGGCATCAAAGCGCTGTTGGAATGAATAAACGGTATCCAGATCTCCACGGAGCAAAATTCAAGACAGCCTTGGACTTCCGATATTGCAGAAATCTTCGAATCTCTAATGTCGAAATTTCGTATTCTCCAGGGCTAGGCGCTAATTTGTATGATATTGGAGGCTTCGTGAACTTTACAGACAGTGTGTTTGCTGATAATAAGGCTTCAGATGATGAATCCAGCAGATGGAATCCACTTGCTAGGTACGTGTATTCAGGAGGTGGTGTTTTTGTGATTTTAAACCGGTACGGCTCTAATACAGTAAATGTAACGCCAAGCGAGCATGACTCATATCAACACGATAACCACTATTTGTTTACAAATAGCCACTTTCTAAGAAACGAAGCGCGCTGGTCACGCAACGGTGAATACAAAGATCTCAATACGCCGGAACTTCCTTTCAGCAGCGGTGGGGGGCTGGCAGTGTATTTTGAGGGGAATGCTTCTAGATGCAATGTTGTAATCCAAGCTTGTAACTTCACTGATAATCAGGCCTCGTGGGGAGGGGGTCTTCAAATGGAAACCAAAGACAAAACAGAAAATAATTCCTTCATAATGGAGGAAACGACGTTTCGGGGAAATAGAGCAGATCTGGCTGGCGGTGGAGCTCGCATTGGAAATACACCAAACAAAGATGCTCAGCTTGAATTGAATCGATTCCATATCAACAACTGCTCATTTGTGAACAACGTGGCCGTATGGGGAGGTGGTGCCTCAATCTTTGGCTCAACAATTCCCCGAAAATGCGCCAAACACACAGATCCTAACGTTACTCAGTTCTACTTCAACGGATGCAGCTGGCAGAGCAACATAGGAAATGTAGGGGCCGCCATGGGGCTATATCTTTACAACTATAATGAAGACCAAATTGGACCGGAAATTCCATTCCGTGTTTGTTTTGATAATGATACCCTGTTTGAGTCTAATGAGGTTCAACTTCCTAACCGCTCCCTGACGATAGGACAAGGAGCTCTCTACAGTATGGAGGTACCTGTGATATTCAAAAACACTTCCAAATTTGTGAACAATAGCAAGTCCGCCTTAGTTTTAGATGGATCAACACTCGAAGTTCATGACCAACTAGAATTTATCAAAAACACTGGGTTTAGAGGTGGGGCAATAGCAATGTATGGACGATCGAGAATTATTTTCCATGAAAATTCAAACTTAAGCTTTGAAGCAAATTCATGCGAGGACAAAGGTGGAGCAATGTATATTCAAGCCCCAGGCCCTCCCCTGGTAAGTTTCAACGCAACTGGTACTAACATTTACACTTGTTTCTTCGGTTATTTCAATTCCTCCGTGGATTATAATGAGTGGAAAACAACCGTCATTTTTAAAGATAACAAATCGCTCCGTATTGCCTTGGGAAGAGCAGTCTATGCCACTACACTTAAAAGCTGTTGGGAAGCGGGCGAGAACCGTCAAAAGAACAGTGTACTGAGATGGAAGTTTGTCAAGTTTGAAAACTTGCCTGAGAATTTCACGAATTTTTCGGGCGAAGTTGCGACAGACCCAGTGGACATAGAACATGTAAAGAGTGACTGGGAGGTTGCTCCAGGTGAAGTTTTTGATGCAACTGTCATTTTGCATGACGAAGTTAAGAATCTCGTCCCAGGGATTATTGATGTTGTAATCAAATCGCCTTCAGTTCGCCTTAACAACCCGTCATCCTTGTTTCTAACAAATGGAACAATTCTAAATATCACTTTACACGGAAGAGAAGAAAGCAGCTTTTCTGTTGAGCTAAATTGCATCGGAAGTCAACTTTTAGGAAACGAGATAAAAGATGTCAAGTTAAAGAAGTGCTACCCTGGATTTCGTTTTTCCAATAAAATATCCATGTGCAAATGCATGAAGTCCTTCCCAGAATTAGAAGAGCAAGCCAGAGGCGTCTCAAGTTGCACCTCTGATAGGAAGGGCCTATATGTAAAGAAGGGATACTGGGCTGGAGAAGTTGATGGCAACTTTTCCACGTATGTCTGCCCTTATGGATACTGTAAATCAAGCCATTTAAACTCTGATGAGTATCGTTATGTTAAGGATAACGTGTGCAACCAAGGTAGAAATCAGAGCAGCACACTTTGCGGACAATGTGATGGGGATCACACCATTACTGTTGGTAGCGAACAGTGCCAAAAGGGATGCACGAACTGGTACTTGTTTCTCTTGATACCTGTTGGTTTGGGTCTTCTTCTCCTTGTCATGGGAATCATGCTGATAGATCTCGATTTCTTTACTGGATACCTAAACGCCTGGCTGTACTCCTACCAAGTCATGAAACTCTTGGCACCAGATGGATTCAAATTTATCTCTTTTAGTGAATTTGTCATTGCTTTAACTAAGATGCAAATTCAAGTTGGGGGCAACAGTTTCTGCTTGGCCATAGGCTGGGACGATGCAGATAAGCTAATGGTGATGTACGCCGTGCCGGTATACGTAACAGCAATTGTCGTCTTGCTAGCGAAGATGGTGGGCGCCTATCCAGACTGGTGCTTTAGCAAACGTGTAAAAGCTCCATTTCGTGGCATATGCACCATCCTTGTACTTTGTTATACGGACGTCACCTATATTTCTCTCAGGATTTTGCGTTACGCCAACGTTGGATCAAAGACCGTGCTCTTCGTCAATGGTGACATAGAGTATTTCAGTGGGAAGCATCTCTATTATGGAATCGTTGCCATATTCTTCATTGTGGTGTTCGTGTTACCGTTTCCGTCGTTCCTTTTATTTCGCTCGCGGCTGACCAATAATCTTCGCCCCGTGCTGAATCTCAATCGCTGGAATCCGTTTTTTGATGCTCTTCAAAGTTGCTTTAAAGATCAGTATCGCTGGTGTGCGGCTTTCTACTTTATCTGCCGGCTGGGTATCCTGGTGATTTTTACGTTTATGCCGGCGAGTCCAGTGAAACGGCTCCTGCTGGAGGGCTGCTGTATCTTGATCCTGCTGATCTTTGCAATCCTAAGGCCCTACAAGGAAGCCCGTGATGTCAAAGAGGATGAGAAGAGTTACGAATGGATGTACATATCTGACGTAGTACTCCTGACCACTCTTTCCTTCATTGCTGTGATAAGTTCTCCAATCGACAACAGTTGTGCGACTACCGGTGGTATAAAGCGCGGTTTCAAAATAGTTCTCAACATTTTGTCGTGCGTTCCCATTGCAGTCTTGTTGGTATTGGCCTGCAGTTTTGGCAAAAGATACCTACCCGCTTGCCGACGACCTCCAGACGATGACACCGCGCCAGTTATGTCAGAAACTTCGGAGACCAGCAGGGCAAGCATGTCGGCAACTCCTGAACCATCCGAAACTCGACACAGCAGCAGAGGAAGCCACAGCTTGACAGGCAGGCCTCAAACACCCCGTTCTCTCTATGGCAGCATAGATATCTAAACCAACTAAAATTAAAATAAGTAACTTCCTTATATATTTAGTGGATGAAAAGTACTGTAATGACAGACAGGTAAAATCGCTTGCATTGATTTGATGCTTTTACTCCTCGATTTATGATGCGGTTAAATTTTCGAATCTGGTTGGTTAGCAACAGTCTAGATATTTACCCGCGCTACAATAAGATACTCGCACTCAAGTGGGTTCCTAATTAATCTATCTAAAAATTAAAAAACGCCTTATTTGTCGCCGTTGATATTTTCGTTGATTTTTCCCATTGATTTTTCTACAGTTAATTGGTAACAGGACTTTATGTCGTTCCATTTTGTCTGTAGTCATATTCATTTGAATAACAAAACGAATTTTCGTTTCGCAGTTGTTTCATTAGACATGCCAGGCTGACGAACATCGCGGGCTCAAGTAATTCGTGTGATGGGATTTCGTCATTAACTGGTACTTATTCACTTAATTCAGTCGAAAACTTCTAATTGGAGGTTTTAAATGGGGCTAACCGGCCAACATGTTGACTAAAATAGACTAGATCAAAATGTCTACTTTTAAGCTTCTTGTTCATTACTGTTGTTCTTGTACAGCTGGAATATTTTCCCAACAGCGCGTGCTATTATTGGCCACTTCGAGGTCACATGACATCTAACAATAAAACCGTTTCCCGCCAAAAGTCTTTGAGCGGGCAATATTGCAAAATCTATGATATCAGAGGGTAACAATGCAATGTTGCCCGCGAATCTTGACCAAAGACCGCCATTTTTCTAAGGCTTTGGTGTGCTGTAATGACCAATCACTTAATGACAGGTCCTTCGGTAAACCAGTTAACACATCGGGAAACATTGAGATTCCCAGGAAACAAAATTAACTATTTCCTTTGGAACGAGTCTTTAAGTGTGTTCGTCACGCAATCTTCACCTACGTGCTGAGCAGAATTGCGTGACGATACAATTAGACGAGATGATGGCCCATCGTCCATTACATTATGATTGTCATCCATGAAAACGAAAAAGAATTGGAAATAATTTTAATTTAGGAGAAGCTAAAAAGTGGCAAAATCGTTTTCTATTTTATTTTTTTTCTTGCTTAGGATAATCAATGTATCATCATACAGTGGAACCTCTTAAGTGTTCACCGCTTTATTGTAAGCAAACTTACTTCAATTTTACGTTTTAAAGTTTGATGGTTCAAAAGGAGTGATCTCGCCGGTAACTAACCTGCTGAAACTAAGAAAAAAATGACCAAGAATAAATAAAAAAATAACAATTATGAAAAAGTTTGACCAGATCAAATTACGGAGTCATCATTATTTACCACCCAGAATAAATAATGACTTTCTACGGACAAAGTAATTTACAAATTTAAATAAAATACCTAATATATAATGTGTTATATTGTTATTGTTCGTTTTTAAATTAGCCTGCGAATACAGCCGCCTCTCATTCGCTCCCGCCACTACGTGAAAGAATGAGAGGCGACTGTATTCGCAGGCTATTTTTAAATTAACCGTTTTTTTTTTTTCTTTTTGGAATTACGTGTGACGGGGGAAAACAGATCTTATAATGATTCAATTGAGGTTTCTGTCGCTGAGGATGACAATATATTACCATGGTTAAAAAAAATGTTGATTATGTCATACCTCCCGACTAACTCCGTCGTCCAGGAAACCATTGACATGACAACGTGACATTGTACAAGCACAGTTAAAGACAACGCGAACTATTATTAATTGATGTAATTTGAAAACTACAACGGTCATCCTGTCCGTTTATCAGAAGAATGTAAGTTCGCGATTAATTTTGTCGGAGTTTGATTTGTGATTTATTAAGGTTTGTTTTATTCATTACGCTGAGAAGAATCGAAAATAGGGTAAAAGGTTAATTGCGCGAGATGGGAAAATCAATTTTTTACAACACAAACAATCAAAACACTGTTTTGCATAATTTTCCTTGAGCTCAGTGTCGCTCATTTCATCCATACAGAACAGAAATCAAAAGAAAAATGAAAAAAAAAATGAGAAAAATAAGCAAAACAAAACAACAACAATGATAACAACAACATACAGTGACTATCTGATTCACTGTTCTAGTTACTTTGCCCAAATTTAAAGATGGCCGTCTTTGAAAGACGTAGACATAGTTTTGATGAGATAATAATGGGAAGAGTTACCAAAAAAATCCCAGAATCCTGACGATAACAAAATGTTTGTTAAGGGGTAAAAATACAATAAAAGCCCACATTTAAGAACCCCTGATTATTGACCATAGGCTGAAGAAGTTCAGATGTTAAGGGTAAAAATGATTTTTTTTTTCTGTTTATGGTGCATGTACGTAAATTACTAAAGTTGCATGGATTTTCTTTTTGTATTGTACTGATATGTTTTCATTGGCTCTAAAAGCACACTTACTTGGGTCTGGATACGTGTGTTTTCTGATCTTTCATATAGAGCATAACAACTTCTTTCAATTTTTTAAATGACGTGGTTCATATTTTATATGATGCTAATTTGGCCAAATTTTAGCCTGGAGGTTTTATAATCCGCGATTCCTTATAAATGTGTTTTTACTGTATTTTAACTCATTTTACCTTGATATAAAGAAGTGCCAAGCGACTGGCTGATGTGTTGGTTTATCACGAGTTGGGTTCTTTTCCCTTAATATATCTTACTATCGGGGTACATTTTACTGTACTGGGCTGAAAAATAGCGTTCGTGACGGTCTTCGTTTAATGGGCGCTCCTTAAATCGGGATCTCTCTGTACCTGTTACCTGCAAGGAATTCAACATTTTGCGCAAACTAAAAGGAATTTTTTCGCGCGTTTTTATATTTCCGCGAGTTTTCGGCCTTTTTACCGCTAACGGTTAACCCCATTGAGATCCTCCTACAGATGTCGTTCATAGTTCGATATCGATGTCTTCATCGTCATCAAGGTCAACCATGTTGGCATCGTTAGCCTCTTCGATGTCCGAGTCAAGCAAAAACTAAACAAATTGCGTGATTTTACTTTATGGAGCGTTTCCGTGGTTTTCGAGGAGATTCTTGGAGGGCCTAGGGGCGTCCATTAGACACGGGGCGTTTATTAGAGAGGTGCGTCTAATACAAATTTTACACGTCAGGGGAGGCGTTTATTAGATACGAGGCGTTTATTTGAGAGTGGGCGTTTATTAGATAATTTACGGTAGTCTTGTTCAGGATAGTTGCAACCCTTACTTACTATTTTCCGTGCTCTCTGACCTTTTCGTGCCCACCATAACTCGATAGTGCACGCAAAGCATAAACCTATTATTAATTTACAATTAGGGCATCTAAAATAGATACACCACAAATATGCAGAGCCAGCATTAAAGAAGCACCGCAATCAGTGGGTTAGATAAACTAAGTGATTCTGTCGCGAAAGACATGGGATATAGGTTCCCTAATGAACGGGTTTAATACAAATTGACTTCTTTGAAATGTCTCGGTTAAAGAAAACGCAAAACGAAAATGATGTTTGCATTCACTGTATTTGTTATTTTTTAGTGATTTTCATTGTCATGGTTTCAAAGTTTAAAGGACAGAAAACGAGTTTTTTGTTGTTACATCGTTATAACCGAAGAGTAAAGTAATAATGAGCGAAGAAAAAAAAATTGACCTTCAAGTTGTGTCAGGTTCCAGATGAACAAACAAACATTCTGTAATTTTCATAATTGCAAACTTCTTAATTAAAAAGTCAGAGTAATCATCGTTATAAATTAAGATGTCATTCAGTCTTGAATCTCACAATTTTCAAACCTTTGAAGACCTCAAAATGATGATCCTATTGGTACTCACCGCTTTGGCTTTGCAGTCAGAGATTCACGCAGGTAAAGACTTTTATTGTAATTTTATTATTAACCCCGTTTACGGACCATTGTTTTTCTTAGGTAGACCATGATAAATTTTAAAGGGACTATGCATATATATGTCACAGATTTTTACAGATTTTTGAACAGCCAAAATTTATATTTGCGTTGTAGGAAACTTTGGGTGTGGATGGCTCGGATGGAAACGGATTGCAATTTGAAAACGTTAGCCAACGCTTTCGATAATCATAGCCGAATTCTGATTTCTATCCACCAAATAAAGGTTATATCTTCATTTAAATGTGCAAAGATAATGTTTTTCATGGGTAAAAGTGTTGTTTCAGAACAGTTTAGACAAAAAATCTGCGAAATCCCCGTAACATAGTCCCTTTAAGATAGAGCTATAAAAAAACGGATAAAAATGTAACACTACAATTCAAAGGTAAAATGGAAGGTATCATCATCGAGTTGAAGTCTTAGTCTTGACGGAATAGTCTAAGAAGTGCACTTATATAACTATTATTACGCTAGTGCATGCACTAAAGCTCAAGGGGTTAAGACGGAATCCCCCGTACAGGACTTCGAGTGTTAACTGGACAAAATTATGTACCAAAATCATTAACATTTTGTTGCAAACTTCTGTGCTACCGTGTGAAATATCTTATCAAAAGAAATCAGCATTTCTATCAACACGAAACATCGAAAACAAATTTCGAAGTTCAACTAAATGTCACTAAATCGCTTAAAAGACGATAGCTGCACGTGAAATTTTACATCAGTTTACACGGTTCTTGTTAGCTTTTAAATTCATTTTCTCAGGCGCTGATAAGAAATTGTTGTTGATGTTATCACGGATAATTACTTACATCTTTACCTTTTAAAAGAGATATAAAATAACACTTAAATTATTCCGGTACTCCAGATCGATTCCGTCTTAAAAATGTTTCTGTTTTGTGTGTTTGAAAACATAACAAACAGCTCTCCCTCCAACAATTTGTTAATTACGTTCATTGTCATTTTTTTGTCTTAAATGTTCGAAGGTACACAGTCGTATATTTAGTTCCATTTTGACCAAAACTGTTGCACAATCTCCGTAATGATCCACTTTTGAGCCATCATTTCGTTTCTTTTCTTTCCAGTGAGCGCTGGCTGTCCAAAGCTGCCTCCCATCCCATTAACGTATCCTGTCTACAAGTGGTGTATAACTGGGCCACAGGTAGTCAACCGAACCTGTACCTTTGTTTGCGTCAGAGGTTATTCTCTGGAAAATGACCCAAACCGGGTTTTTTTCCGATTTGTGTGCCAGGCTAATGGAACTTGGAGCGGAAAAGTACACAAATGCGTGGGTAAGTCCAATCCTCCCAGCCAAAAAAAAAAAAGTTTTGGCGGGAAGATTTTATGTTAATTCTGCAAAATGCAGAACCATGCATTCTACCGACCTAGGGAGATCTAAATTTATTTATATCGTAATATTCCTAAAATAAGCCTGGATTTTTGTTGTTTCTAAAAACATTTTAAAAACATATTTATGAGCACACTGTATGAGTTTGATGTCGAGGAGTAAAGAAAGGGAGGTTTTATGACAAAATGTTTTTATTTCAGCAAAGGCTTACCTTGGGTACCAGAGGATTTTTTCTCGCGCGCGGTAAATACTTCGGCGGCCGAAGGCCGTCACCACGAGTGGCGAAGCCGCGAGAAAAAACCTCGTGTTTTGAGCGGCTCGTAAAAAAGACATGACTGACACCGGAAAACGGGGAGGAAAAACCTGGCACTCAGCTGCAGGATAGCAAAGGCTGGAGTTTGAAAAAAGAGCAGCTTCACGCTGATTTAGGTTTCTAAACATTGCAACTATAATGCCAGTAGGGAACTTGCTTTTACGGATGAAATCGCGCGAGTCGCCTCACATTGGGCGTCCGTCCCGCCACACTTGTTCGCGCGTGACGCAATGTAAAGAAATGTGGATGGATTAATTTTGAAATTGAAAACGAAAGGGTCCGTTCAAAAAAGGGCAATACAAAATTACAATTTGACACTATTCCACAGCGATAAAAATCAACAGAAAACTACAATTGGCAAAAACTTAACTTTTTGTCTTGGAATACATTTTGTTAAAAAAGACGTTGCAGCTGAGTGATTTAAAAAAAAATGTTTTCTGGTTGCCAATCAACGCTATGTACACATGCATTTCTCTGCTGTTGTAGGCCCTTAAGGCTATTTTACCTGTTTATCAAAGTTCAGTCAAAGACCGCTATTTCATAGATGTAGGTTGGAAGGGGGGAGGGGGTGGGGGGACTCGTTGGCAATTGCCAAAACAATTAGTGTGAAAAAAATCGAATTCTTAAGTTCCCGTGAAAGAAACAGCACCATAAGGAGCTTGCTATAACTGAAATTCGGGATCACAAAAACTATTTAACAGCCTCCCCCTTATTTGTATCTTGGAAATTTTTGATTTCATACCTAGCTTGATACTTGCATTTCTCAGACACTAGAGCCCCAAACCTGCGCTGTCCCGATGACATAACAGTCACTGCCAGGAAAGGAAGCCCATCAGAAATGGTGTCCTGGAAAATAGACGTTGACGACAATTCGATCGCAGTCGAACCCAATGCCAAGGTCACGTTGCAATCCAGTCACGCGTCTCCCCACAATTTTACCATTGGCCGACATCTTGTTGCTGTCACGGCCACTGATAAAGCTGGAAACAAGGCGAGGTGTATGTTTTGGGTGTACATCAAAGGTAATCTTATAAATCTTATTTATTGGAATACGTTATCAACGGTCGCTTATTATTAGGTACCAGAATGAAGCAATGTCAGTCTTTCTAGGACTTCATTACAGAGTTACACTCACCCTTCAAATGATTAATGGAGATCGTTTATAAGGGAAGTATCCTGGGTATTTGTGTAATTTCAAAAGCTGAGAAACATTTCATTGTTAATGCAAACCTTAATTCAAAAATGGTCCAGGTTCGTTATAAAATACCGCCTAGTATACTTAAAACGTTGGCGAGTGTTTCTGGCCTTGGGTAGAAAGGGTCAAAATGAATTACTACTTGAAAACTGTCGGCTCTTTTTTTTCAAGTTCTCGCCAAATCCTCGCCTGTTTGTCCCAAAAATATGCTAGAAACGATCACGATTTGTTCTTTTATTCAAGAATTAGTTTGAAATATTTCCCTTCGTGATCTAGGGCTATTTTCAAAAAACTACTATAGCACAGTTTCGTCGAAAAACAATCCTCTTTATACTTCCCCTTTATAATTTCATTTCCAGATTTGGAGCCACCAACTTGTAGCTTCTGCCCAGGCGACATTGTCAGAGAAGGGAAAAGTTCGTTGGTAAGAGTGTCATGGGACGTGCCAGTTTGCTCCGACAATTCACACTTGCCCCCCAAAATCGTCCCCAGTCGACGTAACGGTGAACACTATCGAGTTCCTGGAACATATAAAATTCAGTACACTGTGGAGGACTTTGCGTTCCCGAAACCGAACATTTATACCGGGTGCTCCTTTAACATAATACTAAAGAGTAAGTAACAACTTTATATCTGTCTTGATTTAAGAAAACAAGGCCCCAGGAACTGCCTGAGGCCAGCAACTCTCTTAGCCCTCTTCTCCCTCCCCCCTGTGGATTTCAGAGAGTCCAGGGCGGGGCACTGCTAGGAAGCCTTCCCATGCCCGGTCACAGCTGAGCTCTCAGTGGTCTCAAGGCTTCTGAGCCAGCCCCCCAAAAATCAAAAGCCAGGAGCAGTCCTGACCACATTTCAAAGCAAAGTCTTTGCAGAAAACAAGCCAAAAACCTGACTTTAGCCACCCCCCCCCCCCCAGCCGGATTGCAATTTAACAGCTGACCCAGGGCTCCCTAGGGTTGTTAGATCAGGGCCCCAGCTTGCTGCCCACGGGGTCGGTGACGTTGCCCCCCGAGTCGGCCTTCAAGCACGGATCCCGGAGTCCACGTTTTGTCAAATCCAGACAGATATACTCTATACGTTGTTAACTTTTTTAAGGTAAATATGTAAGTAATTATCCGTGATAACACCAACAACAATTTCTTATCAGAGTCTGAGAAAATGAATTTTAAAGTTCACAAGGTATAGGCAAAATCTCACGTGTAGCCATTTTGTAAATTCGGCTTAAGCGATTCAGTGGAATTCAGCAGAACTTCGAAATTTGTTTTCGATGTTTGGTGTTGTTAGAAAAGATTTCTTTTGATAAGATATTTAAAGCAGTAACAAAAAAGTTTGCAATAAGGTGGAAATAATTCTGGTACAACAATTTCTTATCAGATTCTGAGAAAATGATATTCAAAGTTCACAAGCTATGGGCAAAAGCTCACATCTTTTAAGCGATTCATGGGAATTCAGTGGAACTTCGAAATTTGTTTTCGATGTTTGGTGTTGTCAGAAAAGATTTCTTTCGATAAGATATTTGAAGCAGTAACACAAAAGCTTGCAATCAGGTGTAAATAGTTTTGGTACATAATTTTGTCCAATAACTACTCCAAGTCCTGGCGGATTTCCTCTTAACCGTTACCAGGAGCCCATCAACTGGAGCCTTCATCTCCCATACTAACCCTTGGAGTCAACCCTTTCCCGTATTAATTTATTTTTAGAACTAATCTCCCGGGGTCTCTCGCGGGAGATTTCGCACCTCAGTCAATCATTTGTCGCATTCCGCTGTGGTTACGCAAGCTGTGTCATCTAAAACAATGGCGCAACGAGAAGGGAAGACTGCAGAATGTTGTTCCTTGTCGTCCTCTAAATTCAGTATTTCTTCGAAGGAAGACATCAAGTAATGCTATGACTAAAAAAACTGCGGGATTTTGTACAGGTCTGTCAAAAAAGTAGGAGCGATTGTTCGAATCGAAAGGCGGCGAGAACGATCTCGCAACTGTGAAACTACGAATATATTTTGAAAAGAGGATGGATAGGCGCAACAGATCGGTCAATATTATTTGCCGTGTAATTCTTCCGATAAGAAGGCAGCTTGATAAAAGCTTGATCGATTCTAATCGTTGTTGTGAACAATAAATTTTACTCAGGGTTGTAAACATTCACACCAAACGAACGTATCAATGGTATAAATTTATAAACAAGGTACGCACTTTGGCCTGTACCAAGTCCCTACCAACACATTGCAAATCAAATTCTACAAGGCAATCAAAACTCTGAGTGACAATAATTCAGACAAGCGCTAGCTTGACAGGTTTGGTCCTTCGTGGCGAAGGCACTGGACAAACATTAGAATAAAAATCTAAACAGCCGTCCCGGCTAAACGACTCGTTCGGCTTTAGAATTCTCCAGATAGTACAGGCATAGAGTTCTCTTTGGAAACATACAAAGCGAAAGTACGGGGATTAAAATAAGCGGATCACAAGGTCTCTAACCGAAGAAAGATGTAACATTCAGGCAGTTGGCCTGTACGGGTATAATTTTAAAATTGTAAGATGCGCAATATCTCACCTCTGCAACAGCGACTCAACGATCTCTGCTATAATTCCAGTTGCTGAACTTTAGAAGAAACAAACACATATCATTTTCCTGAGGTTTTATTCGAAGCATGATGATCTTATATTGGCTGGATCTTGGAGCATACGGATAGTCAAAATTTTCATCGAAGTCATCACGTTCATACTGTTCGTCGCCGTATCAAAGAGCACGCGTTCGCCACAGCTCGGCCCATATTAAATTATTTCTGCTTTCGTTCGGGAATAGATCTTACAAATCCAGCGTCAAATCTCACAGTACTGTTTACGTCTAACACTGCATGTAATAAGTCCGTGCAAACCAGAAATCGGTAAGATTCAAACAAGCAACTGAAGCAATTACATATTTCCGATCAACGCCATGACTAAACTGACTTCATTTTCATGGACAAAAAAGTGGTTTATTAATTAACTTTTAGTCGTTTAATATTCATTCACGAGTAAACCAGGCTCTCTCGGCTGTAAAATCAGGATAGAAGCAAAAATTATAAAGGAAAACGGACAGGGAATGTGCGTACGACATTGGCCGCCATTTTTTTTTTTACATCGTCGCCCTAGCTGCGCTGCATGTGGTCTGACCACAGGAGCAATGTTTTCGCGGGAAATGTGTTTCTAAAAATAAAAATATACGGGAAAGGGTTGACTCAAGGGTACAGTACGTATAGAGGCTCCAGTTGATGGGCTCCTGCCGTTACAGATTTTGCTGTCCAAACAACACCAGTCCAATCAACATTATTCTTATAGCGGAGCTCGCAAGGCGCCGAAGGCGCCTTGTGCGGAGCCCCATAGACAGGCAAATGGTATGAAAGAAGGAACACTATGGAAATGAGTTTTCATGGTCAACATGGATAGCGGCATGGTTCGCGGGCGCGTACGTACGGCGTACGGAGTCGCGCAAGATGGCCGCCATAGTTTGATGGTAGAAATAGTGAAGCAAGAAGGCCGTATAAAGGCGGCCGTATAAAGGCGGCCTTTAAAATTTAAAGAGGTTTGAAAAGAAAAACAAGAAGCAATGAAACAAAATGTGCCTGAAAATTACGTGTAGAAAGTAATCGACCGCCAAAAAAAAAGTGGACATTGAGAGCCATAATCGATCGATGACTTTCGTGTCTATTTGTAAGGCCAGCATCGTACATAAAGGAGCATTCGAAAGCTAAATCGGGTTGATAGAATAAACAAACCATTTTATTGCTACAGGGTAAAAAAAAAAGAAAGAAGAAAAAGGAAAAAAGAAAAAAAAAACTTGACTCTCTGGAATTTGAACTCACGACCTCCGGATCCGCAGACTGGCACCTTACCGATTGAGCTAATCCGACAGACTCTGAAAATGCACGTTGAATATATCCTATATCAATGTAATAGATATTGTGGAGTCTACTAAACTGCTGCGAAACTATAACAGGATCGCGAAACTATTTTCTATTGCTAGAAAGCAGATAATTTACTGTACTCTAAAGTAATTTTTCGTGCCATGAGTAATGATTTTGCCCCGCTTTAAGATTATTATTTCTGTCGTACTGCTGACATTCGGTTTAACCGTGAGCTATTTAAATTTGTCTTGAACCTATAAACCGCCATAAACATTAGTACTTTGGCCGCTTATTCACTAGAATGAAAACATTGTAAGCTCCAGTGAAAATTAAAGAGGTTTGAAAAGAAAAACAAGAAGCAATGAAACAAAATGTGCCTGAAAATTACGTGTAGACTGAGTAATCGACCGCCAAAAAAGTGGACATTGAGAGCCATAATCGATCGATGACTTTCGTGTCTATCTGTAAAGCCAGCATCGTACATGAAGGAGCATTCGAAAGCTAAATCGGGTTGATATAATAAACAAACCATTTTATTGCTACGGGGTAAAAAAAAAAGAAACAAAAAAGAAAAAAAACTCGACCCTCTGGGACTTGAACTCACGACCTCCGGATCCGCAGACTGGCACCTTACCGATTGCGCTAATCCAACAGACTCTGCGTTACTCGTTGAATATATCCTATATCAATGTAACAGATATTGTGGAGTCTACTAAACTGCTGCGAAACTAGAGGGGGGGGACAGGGGGGTCTAAACCTCCCGCCTCCCGTACTTTTTACTCCCGCTTCCCGTACCTTTTACTCCCGCCTCCAGTCCCTTTCTGCAGCTGTTCTCTCCTGTGTGTTCCATGTCCATTGAAATTTTGTGAAATTTTACTCGTTTTCTCCCGGTTCCCGCCACCTTAAGAATCCCGCTTCCCGACCTCTCTTCTCCTGCTTCCCGCCCCTTTTCTCCCGGGCTCCCGCCCCCCTGTCCCCCTCCACAAACTATTTTCTATTGCTAGAAAGCAGATAATTTACTGTACTCTAAAGTAATTTTTCGTGCCATGAGTAATGATTTTGCCCCGCTTTAAGATTATTATTTCTGTCGTACTGCTGACATTCGGTTTAACCGTGAGCTATTTAAATTTGTCTTGAACCTATAAACCGCCATAAACATTAGTACTTTGGCCGCTTATTCACTAGAATGAAAACATTGTAAGCTCCAGTGAAAATTAAATAAATGGGGAGATCTGCTTTTAGGCTTGCCTAAATCTATATATTACACTATCATATACACTGCTTATCACTCACCCTAAGATAGAGTTAAAAAATCAGGCACAAAAAGACCCTACATTAGAACATGAAGTTCATTATTCATGAACATAAATCGTTTATGCTTGCCAAGAAATTAGACAGAGGGTATCTTAAGAGCAGGCAGGAAAGAAGATTCTAAACTGGTATTTGGAAGGTCACGGGTTTGACTCCTGTTTGGCGCTCAGAAGCTTGTTCCCTGAGGAAATTCGAACTAAGAACAATTCTCCTTTTGGATATCGTATTCTGTATTGGCATTAAGACTAACTTGGTATGATCACTTTTAGGGCCCAGATGTCCAATTTACCCTCCTCCAAAGAACGGTGCCTTGGTTTGTTTGAACCGTGATGATGGCTCGTCTGGATTTTGCCAAGTGGTTTGTCAACATGGCACTGATTTTGTGGCTCCCCCTGCCTATTTATACATTTGTGATGACGCAGGCACATGGCGAACGCATTCTCCTTTTCCAAACCTCCAGCTTCCGTGGCCGGATTGCGCAAGTATGTATTCAGCTAATTCTTTTCCAGACAATTAAAGGAGAAGTTTATTCCAAAATGCCACTTTTCAATTTACTCCAAGATGGCGGCGGCCGGTTCTCGATTTTTGGATTACTTCAGACAAGGATTTCAAAAGGTTTTAACACTCTTTTGAAGCTGAAATATTGGTGGCTAACATATCTTTGTATAAACTTTTCGTTTGAGTGAAGAAAAAGAAAGTGCCGTTTTGAAATGAACCAATCCTTTCTGTCTCAAACGTCAGCGATGCCTCTGAAGTGAAGGCATCATTTTGGGCAGAGTCTCTGGACACAAAGCTAGAATGCTGATCTGTTTCGTTCTAGTGGTAAGGCTCTGAAATTTCGCGGGGGGGGGGGTGCCCCCTCCTCTTGCCGTTAAGGTTTTTTCCAAATTTTTAAAAAAATTGGAAAAGGTTCAGATGGCTTTTTAAGAAACGTTACAAGAAGTAAAGGTGTTTTTTCTTCTGGTTACTGTATCTACCCCAAACGCTGAAAAATATGCAGCTTTTCATTCTCGTCGTTTAATTTCTCAGTTCCCTTTGACATCTTGAAAAAGAAAATACGATCATTCATGTAAGGATGTTTGGAGTGGATTAACCCTCGGACGTACAACTAGCCGACAAGTGGGGGGGGGGGGGGGGGGGGGGGGGTAGCATCCACCCCAGTAAGGTTTTTCCAAAATTTTTAAAAGAGGATTAACTCTACAATGCTAAAACTTTCAGAAGCTGTTCATTTATTCCTTGCAGAAATTTTGACATATCACCCATGTGATATTTGACATTGCCATGGCAACGTCATAATTACAAGCAGGTCTGGCCAAAAATCGTCATTTTTAACATTTTTCTTTATTTGTTCCAGTTTTTTGAAACAAAATTGAACGATTTGTTATTTTTTTACATTCCATAAGCATTCTGGCTTGATTTTGCATAGATAAGATTTCCTTTATTTTGTGTTTTTCCAAGAAAATGGTGAAATCCAAGATGATGGCGGAAAGTGCTAATTTTAGGTTTTCTAGCTTAGTAATTAGCAGACGCTTCTTTTTTACAGACTTCTATAAAAAGACATTAATATTTTATAGACACATTTTATACACACTTCTAAATTCCAATTTGATTTGGAATCAGTAGGATCAAGAAGACCACTTTGTGGAAGATCTCACTGGAAGTTTCCTATCATTATTATTCCCACTGATTAGTCGCTGTACATGTTTGATCAAGAAAAAAAAACTCTTGTTGACGAGTTTCCTTAAGTAGTACTCATCGCTTGTCTGTTTGAACTGAGAAACTTTTTGTTGATTACTGTCAGGACTAAAATGATTTAAGTCACTTCTTATAAAAGTTATTTTTTATTCCTTATTGTTTTGTATTTCAGGCGGCGCTGGTCCTTCAGTGGTGAACAACCCCGGACTGTCGAAGTATTTCTTTTTTAATAGAAATCAGGCAAACTCTCAAGTTGTTTCGGAATTAAAGCAGAAATTTCTAGACTTCGCTAAAAGTCCAAGGATCCCACCATTTTATTGTATGTTCAACAGCGACTGTAAACCTGAAAAAGTTCACGTTTATGTTTAACAGTGATTTTTCGGGAACATGTAACAAGGTCCAGTTTGGCTTTGTTCTGTAGATTGAACGACTGGAGATTAAATCGTAGAACTAGAAAGAGAAATAAAAGCTATCGCATGTAAACTGTTACAGTGTGATTTTTTGTTTCATAAATATTCATTTTGCCAAGCCTGAAATGTTCACGTAAGTGATCTCACGCCTTTAGCCTTCAATTCACGCCGTAATTCCTCGGGGAAACTCATTTTAACAACGGTAACCAAGAGAAATATTATTTTCTCTTACTGTAACGTGACATTCCGTTACGAATTCTATAGACGGTTACGTACGGCTCACAACATTGTAATGGGGAAAGGGTGGGGGGATTTGAACTTGTTCCCTGTTTCAAGTGTAAAAAACGGCAAGTGACCCAAGAATTGTAACGTAAATTATAGCCACACTGAGTCAGTGATTAGGCTACAGCCCCCAGTAAATGACGGGGATGATCGAAGGATTTTTTTGGGTTTGAAATTTTCGATTCTGGGATTTTTTTGGGTAAGAAGATTTGGCAAGTATTTTTTGGGGGGAGTTGATTCAAATAGGGGATCTTTTAGGCTTTTAGGGTATTTAAAACAAACTTAAGTGCTTTGGCTCGGACTTGGCGTATTTATGGTTTGATGAATACCAAACGCGAGCGTTATTGCCCCTCCTGGCAATTTAGAGGTAATATTTGACAAGAGATTTTTTTAGGGGTTATTTTTGGTCCAGGGATTTTTTTGGGTAATGTCGGAAGACTTAGGGATTTTTTTGGGTCTTGAGTTTTGCCTTCATTCGATCATCCCCGTCATTTACAAGTCGGAGTACCCCCCTGGGGCTACAGCCGGGTTCCTTTCGCCTCGATATTGATGAAATGACGGAGTGTTATGCTACTTTACAAGTAAAAAAAAAATAGTACAGTGGTTACCGAATTCTTTTTCGAGATACGATATCTAAAAGAAGACTCATATTTTAAATGAACTTCCTTTGTCCTTGTCCTTGTCATTAACAATTGGATTTGCAAACGTAACGTAAAATGTAACTGGTTCGATCGTGCGCAGGCCGAGAGAAAATGAAAAAGAAAATTAGCTATAACATCAAATTTGGCTCATATTTTAGTCGGTAGAATAATAACCCGAAAGGTTTATATATCCCTTAAAAAATGGGGGTCACCGAGCGTTTAAGAGAGTAAACTGCAAGCAAAGTTAACGCTAGTACGACAACCCACCTTACAACAGGTTCCGTTGGTTATAAAAAGGTTCATTTTGCTATCTTACTATCAAATTGCATTCTACCATGTTCTTTAGGCTGTCGCGCGCTCTCCTCGCGCGCGCACCTTTAATTTGTATACGTAATTGGACTACATGCTGTCCAATTTGGAAATAATTTGATGAAAAAAATTCCGAGGGCAGCCAAAATTGGTTGAGGGCGTAGGCCGAGTCCAATTTGGCTGTCAGAGGAATTTTTTTAATCTAATTATTTCCAAATTGGACAAGCATGTAGTCCGGTTACATATTAATTATATAGCTTTTAGTCATTCAATCCAGCGCAAATGCAAACAATAAACTTATGTCCAGAACGGGAAAAGCAATCAACGATAGTAGGCATAACACAGCACATACAACTCACTCAAAGCATTGTATTCACAATAAAAATTAAATAAAACAGTGCAATTTTATTCACCTGAGTTTGCGAAGCTTGCTACAAAGTGAGTGAAAACACTGCATCAATCAGTGAAAGTCGTAAACAAAGTGTCCGAAGAGCTTTACAACTTCATGAATCTGACATACTCCTTTCCACTATCTCGTTCGTACTTCATCGCCGTCTTTTCTTTTCGAATTTCAGCCAAAAAACGACAAACAATTGCATCTAGCTCATGACGATGAATATCTGACAGATTTCTTGATTCGCTTCGCTGCACTTACGTTCACCCAAGTTTTGTACTATTGGAGGTGTTTTGCTCTTGGCTTTTGCTTCTTAGTGTAGCTAGCTCCTCTTCTGACAACGTAGAAAATTTCTCTTTGTTGTAACTATTGCTGAAAAGCTCAAAAGGAATGGAAAAACGTTGCAAACTTGCCTTATAAAATTCCGCCATTGTCGACTAACAATGCGAACAAGTTTACAGGGCTGACGCTATGCTTTGTGCTAATTGGCTAATATCCGTCACATGTTGTTTTTTCTTCGACTTGATTAGCTGAGACAAAACTGTCCAATTTTTCTTAAATTGGACAGTTTGTGCATTTTACCTGAAAGTCCTAATTGAAACTATCCAAATTTAATCCCAAATTGGACAGTTCTCAGAAATTAAGGAAAAATAGCTGCGCTGACAATATACGATTTACTGACAGCTATATAATTAAAACTCGAATTTGGCCTTAATGGCGCAAGCCAGCGTTTTTAACTAAAATCTGGACTTTAATTCCACTGATGAAATTCGAAGGCCTGAACCCGAAACGTATGGAACTTTGAATTGTTTTAAAGGCACTCACTACTCATTCAGTGAGAACTTTTTTTAAACTTTGCATTCTACTATTACTGAGCTGAGGGCTATCGTTCGTTATTTCGGGGTTACACTGCACTTGGCATATGTGGAATAAAAAATGTTGCGCCAACTAAAAGGACTTTTTACGGGCATCTTCGTATTTCCGCGAGTTTTTTTTGTTTAATTCTAGGTCACGAAAGGTTAATTTCCGGTGTAGAGAAGTAGTTGTTGTGTAAGATACCGTAAAATTCCGGTTATAAGCCACCCCCCCCCCCCGCTTATAAGCCCCCCCCCCCCCGGTTATAGGCCCATCTACCTGGAAACAAAAATATACATCCGGTTATAAGCCCTCCCGGATATAAGCCCCTCCGCTTATTAGCCCACTCAAAACCCCTTACGAAGTTGTATAAGCCCAGGGCTTATAACCGGAATTTTACGGTACCAGGTGAACAAACAACTTGATGTTTAACCAATTTTAATTGCCATAAAAAATTTGAGTTTTCAAGATTTAGGGATAAATGACAATAAAGTGATTAAGTTCATTTAAAAACTGTCAATTAATAAAGAACTCAAAGAACACTTGTCTAAACTTTTTTTGTTTTTTCTTTGTCTTAATATTGCCTTATTATTTGAACTGTGAACACAGGGAAACAAGCTTAATAAATTCTGGCTTGATCATACATGAATTAGGATTGAGCTAGTACAGTAAATTAAGGTCCAATTTATCAGTCGCTAGCAATGTCTCTGGTATTCAATCAATCAATCAATCAATCTTTATTAATGTGGTCAATCATGTGTTGTTTACACTGAGGGGACGTGGAGCAGGGGGCGAGAAGCAGGGACATGTAGCAACAACTAAATTAAAATATGTTCACACACAAGTAATTGAAGCGGGGACGTACCCCAGGGGCTTGTCGCAGCGGCACATCCCACCGCGTGTACTGATAATTTTTAGCACGTGCAAAACAAGTTCCTGCAACATTTTTTGTCCCTGCAACATGTTGCACGAAGTTCAACGAGTTGAATTCCGTTCAACATGTCGCAGGGACAAAACAGCTTTTAAGTGCGTGTCGCACGTGCCAAAAATAATCAGCACACACCGGCGAGGGGACCTGTCGCTTCAACATGTCTCGAGAACATGTCCCCGCTACATTTTCTTGCGTGTGTACACATTGTGATTTTGTCGCTGCTACATGTCGCTGCGACGTGTCCCTGCGACAAGTTCCCACGTGTGCGGGGACCTTAAGCACAACATTGTTGCCGCGAAACACGATTGACAAAATAAATAAAGCGGTCACCATTTAAGAATAATACTTGCAATATCAACACTCACTCTGAAAAGGCAAATGTCGACGATAAAAATAATAATAACAACTTTGCGATATAAAATAGATATACCACAAAGTTTGCTGAGCCAGCATCAAAAAGCACTGCAGGACAGTGGGTTAGAAAACAAAATAATCCGGTCGCTAATTACTGAATGGAATGGTTTTCGCTAATGAACGGGTTAAATACAAATTGACACCTTTTTTCTTTAGACTTTGTTAAGGACAAAAACAATTAAAGCGAAAATGATGTTTACATTCAGTGTATTGATTATTATTTTTATAGAGTTTCGTTGTCATGGTTTTAAAGATTTAAAGAATAGAAAACGATTGTCTCTTTGTTACATGTGTAGCACTGAGCGAAATAATCTTTTATTGACTTTTTTTGTCACGTTCCAGATGAACAAACAGCTATCCAGCGATTTTCATTATTACTACCTACTTGATTGTAAAGTCAGATTAATTAAGGAAACGAATTGCTTATTTTAACGATAGAGAACGAATGTTTCTTTGTTACATGCATAGCACTGAGCGAAATCATCTTTCATTGACTTTTTTTTTTTGTCATGTTCCAGATGAACAAACAGCCATCCAGTGATTTCATAATTACCACCTACTTGATTGAAAAGTCAGATTAATTAAAGGACCGAATTGCTATAAATCTAGATGTCGTTTAGTCTTTATGAGACAATTTCAAAACGCTGTATAACTCGTAGTTTTTAAAATGATGATCGCATTTTTACTCGCCGCTTTGGCATTACAATCAGAGATTTTAGCAGGTTAGGCCGTGATTAATTTAGAGTTGATTCATGAGAAGAGAGATGAAAATGTAACACTTAATTAAAATTCAAGGGCAAAATGAATGGGGTTTATTGCCACGTCGTCGAGTTGACTGAAGTCTTTCTTTACAGGGGCTTTGTCCCAGATTTTAACTGATTTTTGAACAGCCAAAGCATATATTTGTGTCGTAGGAAACCTAAAAATAATGGACCATTTATATTACCAATTGCTTTAGTAGACAACTGAAACTAGAGTCTTTGACTGCAGATGGCCTGAATGGAAATAAATTACAACTTGGAAAATTGTGGCCAAACCTTCTTTGGTTGTTTACGCTTGTCTTCGAAACTTAGGTCTGGTTTAAATAAAAACGATTGTGCCTATAGACCGAAGTTATTAAAAGGGTTGAAAAATGTAAAATTTGGAAGGACCTTTTTAAAATCTGCCTTGTGTGATAAAAACAAAAATTATAAATTGTTTTCATTCAAACAATTTATGAAATATGTCCAACGTGGTTTTCTGTGCGCATTTGTGTACAGGGTCGTAGCCAGACTTTTAGCATAGACGAGGCAAAATCGTGCTAGGGGGTCTGGGGGCATACCCTCAGAAAAGTACAGATTCTAGGAAACTCTGAAACGCGTTTTCAACATTTCAGTTATTTCTTCATATATAGATTAATCTTGATCAACAAGCTGGTAGTTATTTTCCCAACTAAACGTTTTTTTTTAATTTTTGGTTAAAATCTAGACGAGGAAAGTGCCTCGTCTTGCCTCTTGCTGGTGAAGTGAGCAAAGATAACTATATAGTCATATTTATTACACTGTCTTGATGACAAATGCAGCAAAATCTTCCAAATAGTTCCCTTAGCTTTTGAGCCATCTTTTTCTCTTTTTCTTTTATTTCAGTGAGCGCTGTCTGTCCTAAGCTGCCCTCCATCCCATTGGCATATCCTATCTACCGTGGGTGTACAACTGAGACACAAGTTGTCAACCGAACCTGTATCGTTGCTTGCGTCAGTGATTATTCTCTGGAAAATGAGCCAATAACCCGGTTTTCTTTCCAATTTGTCTGCCAGGCTAATGGCACTTGGAGCGGAAAAATACGCAAATGCGTAGGTAAGTTCGCGGCCCTTTCCCCTCACGCACCCATCAAAAATGATGATGACGATGATGATGATGATGATGATTATGATGATGATGATGATGATGATGACGATAATGATGATGATAATGAGTTTTCTGTACATACAACTATTGCCTTTTTCGTGGAGTGAAAAAATATTGGTTAAAGGACGAAATTTTCGACCGTTCCTTCAAAACGTTGGATTTGAAACATGACAAACTTCACAAGGATCAAAGACCATTAAAGTAACTGAACATTGCGACCAAAAAGGTCCACATTTAGGGACTTACCATCACAGATAATACCGTGCGACTCGCGTTTCACCTTCACCTCACATTGCACGTCTGCCTCTCTTCAAGCGTGAACAAAAAAGCTGGCTAAAATTGACAGTAAAAACAAAATTATTAGTAATAGTAATTGGACTGAGTGGAGTACAATTCAGGGAGTAATCGGGCGAGTCATTTCGAAGCCGATTTGAAATTACGAGCACGATTACTCTCTGAATTGTACGACACGAGGTCCAATTACTAATTAATCGTGTCAATAACAAAATTCAAAGTTAGGAAGTCTTTAGGAACCTTTTCTGTGAGGAAAAGTCAAAGGTAAATTCAGTTGGTTGCACAAAAAGTTAGAAAACAGCAAGAAAAAACCCATTCAAATGCGCATGATTGACGCACGGATGGCGTAGGTGTCCAATTACAGGTATCCAATTTGAAGTTGCTCAAATTGGATACCTGTAATTGGACACCCACGTGATCGCGCGCCGATTACGCGACAAATAGGCGCGCGCAGAACCAATCAAAAACGAGAATTTTGTTATAGATACGATTAATCACAAAATTGTCCTACCCGCTCATCCCCCAAAAACAAAACGAGTCGCTCCAGCAGCGATTTAGGCCCAGCCTTTGACCACTTCAGTTATTTATATTCATTGATATCAAGAGTAGAACTTTCATTTATTAGAACTTTTTTTTTATTAGACACAAGACGTCCGAGCCTGCGTTGTCCCAGTGGCATAACAGTCACCGCCATGAAAGGAAGCCCCTCAGAAATGGTGTCCTGGAAAATAGATGTTGACGACAACTCGATCCCAGTCGACCCCAATGCCAAGATCACGGTGGACTCCAGCCACGAGTCTCCCCAAAATTTTACTATTGGCCGACATGATATTTACGTCACTGCAACTGATAAGTAATAGTAATTGGACTGAGTGGAGTACAATTCAGAGAGTAATCGGGCGAGTAATTTCTAAATCGGCAGAGCGCGCAGCGCGAGGCCGATTTGAAATTACGAGCACGATTACTCTCTGAATTGTACGACACGAGGTCCAGTTACTAATTAAACGTATCAATAACAAAATTCGAGGTTAGAAAGTCTTTAATGACCTTTTTTCTAAAAAAAGTCAAAGGTTAATTCAATTGGTTGTGCAAAAAGTAGGAAAACAGCAAAAAAGAACCCACTCAAATGCGCGTGATTGACGCGTGAATGGCGTAGGTGTCCAATTACAGGTATCCAATTTGAAGTTGCTCAAATTGGATACCTGTAATTGGACACCCACGTGATCGCGCGCCGATTACGCGACAAATAGGCGCGCGCAGAACCAATCAAAATCGAGAATTTTGTTATAGATACGATTAAGCTGGAAACAATGCGACTTGTTATTTTGAAGTGATAATCAGAGGTAATCTTTAAAATCATTTTCATTAGAATTCGGAATCCTAGTCGCTTTACAGCTTAAGATGCCGGAATGAAGCAATGCCAGAATTTTAAGGAACCCCTGAGCAACCTAGATTTACCGTAAAAAGTGCATGTTTTCGTAGCAGTAAAGTAGTATTTAGCCGGCAGGGGAGTGGAAGGGGCGAGAGGGAAGACATCTGATAGAAGCTAATGGAAGTGGTGCCGCTGAAGCCTTCAAACCCTGACTCTGTTTAAGACAAAATCCCTTCATTTTGAGAGGCTTGTAACTCTGCTAGAAGAGAAACTGGTTGTTATGTTTAATTTATAATGTAGATATGCTGCCTTTGTAATTACATCTGCAAATGATTAGACATTTTAGTCTTTTCGGAAAAGAACCATGAACTGTAAGTCCAGCCTTCTGTATTTTCAGTCTTATAGCAGGGGACGTTAAACTACCCACACTCTTATTCGCAAAAAGTAGGGCACGAAGCTTTCTGTGTAGTAAATTACAGTATGTATACAGCGCATTTGAACATATACATATGGAAAATGCAATTTATAAATGCACTGTCATTATTATTATAAACTTTTCCCACGTTATTTTAAACCATTTATTTCAGCAACCATATAGTCAGTGGTATGGTGTGACTCAATAGCAACCTTCCAGCTGACCACTGAAGATCGTTTTAATTCCAGATTTGGAGCTGCCAACTTGTAGCTTCTGCCCAAGTGACATTGTCAGAGAAGAGAAAAGTGCGTTGGTATGAGTGTCATGGGACAGGCCAGTTTGCTCCGACAATTCACACTTGCCCCCCAAAATCGTCGCTAACCGACAAAACGGTGATCACTTTTCAGTTCCAGGAACATATAAAATTCAGTACATTGTGGAGGACTTCGCGTACCCGAGAGCGAACATATATACCGGGTGCTCCTTTAACATAATACTAACCAGTAAGTAACAACTGTACTGTAAATTTTTTTCACTTTTTTGTGTCTTTGTATCTTTTATTTACATACCCTATTTTTCAAAACGCCAATTAAAACTTGCCTTAGCTCTTATTCAAAAAGCAAAACTGCAAATTTTATCCATACATCTTGAGTCATGTACACAATTCGTGTCCAGGTTTTATTCTCGCCTTCGACTCGAGTCTACGAATACCACACAATATCTACCGGCAAAAGCATTTTTCATACTGTCGGGAAAGCAAGTGGCAACCCTTTGTTGGTAGTGAGTACTCGTTAACTTTCAATTATTTTCCCGTCAAAACAATTGCGCAAGTGCAGCTCTCAAGAATCTGAAACTCGTCCTTACGCCAAATGGTTACGAGCAGTCGCTTAGCAACGTAGAGGCGAAACTTGCTGGCTCAGTCCTGTTTCAGAGACCGATAGTGCTTGCCCAGACAATATAGCGTTAGATACATAAACTATCATGCACAGTCTACCATTCACTTACAGCTTTAACCTTAGAGTCCTCAAAGAATTTCAAAATCATTTATAGTCACACTGCCTCATTCTTAGCTATTTGAGGTTTAATTGCCTTGCCAAGAAATCAAATGGTGGGTATGTTTTGGTATTATTCTTCCCCTCTTTCATCATTCATCAAATAAATGTTGTATTCGAGGCCTTAAAAAAGCCCCGAAAAACATTATAAGAGGGCAGTGAATTGTCCTCGAAGCAGTTCTGGACCTGGAAATTGACCATCAATACAGAATTAAATTTGTACTTTATTTCAACCGTTCAACCATTTTGTTAGAGATGGTGCCGGCAACGAAAACCGAAACTGCTCATTTAAAATAACTTTGAAAGGTGAGATGCATACAATCTTACATTTCCTTTCTGTTTGAAGGATTTAATAAAACCGCCTGCGTGGCAGGGGTCGATAGGGGAGAGGGAGAGAGGGAAAAAAGAAGGGGGAAAGGAAAATAGAAAGACTTCGTTTTCTTTCCTCGAACTTCCCTTTTCACTGAGGAGAACGTGTTGCCTTTGTAATGACATCTGCAAATAGTTAGACGTTCTAGTAGTCTTCTCGATCGGATAAGGACGATAAACCGTACGCCCCATCTCCAGCATGTTCAGTGTTATGATCAGCAGGGGACGTTAAATAACCCACACACTAATCTTAAAGAGTAGGGCACGAAGTTCCCGGTGTTGTGGTCTGTTCTTTCACATGTATCTCTGGGTTAGTTGGTGAAGTGAGAACATAGACATGGACGGATAGCGGCTGCCCAAGGCGTCTTATATGCTAATGACCGCTCTCGTCCCATAATTCTAATTGTAAAGCGCATTGAGGTTTGTAAATGCGCTATATAAGAACCTATATCATTCATTCATTCATGCCCTCCAGGCAGACTACCACTGGTAGTCTTAACCATAATCAGACCGGGCTTTTTTGGACCTTCTCTGACCGGGAGGGGGGGGGGGGGTTCCCCCCTATGCATCTTACAGAATATTTTAGCAATCACAATAAAACTTATAGGATATATTGTATGTCCGAATGTCTTTCTTTCGGTATACGTCACGTGGGATGCTGACGTCACATCACGTGACAATTACATCATGATGTCAAACAGCCGCCATCTTGGATCCGCCATTTTGCATTTCAAAATTTTTGCAAAATGCCAGAAAACCACCCAAAATCATTGCAAAGTACTCAAAATAAATAAAAATGTGCTTTAAACCCGTTAAAGTGTAAAACTTATTCCCTTTAAGTTTATTTTTATAAACAGAAACACACAAAATTACAAATTTGGGAAAACATACCTGTCAAAATGTCGTTGCCATGGTGATGTCAAGTTCCTGACACATCATCCAACCCTTCCAAATTGTTGCCAGATAGATTTTAGGAAAACTCAGAAAGTTTGGCAGCGTTTGGTTAAATCTTAAAAAAGTTATAAAAGTTCAAAGTCAGCGCGGGCCTCAAAAGCCAACCCCCTCCCCCCCCCCCCCCGGTCTGAATAGGGTTAAGTGCGTGGCCCACAATTTCCAGCACCTAGCTCCGGTTTCTGTAGACTAATGAAGCCAGTATTTCCAAATGCTTCCATAACAACATATAATAAAACCCAACATTTCCGCTTTGTAATTCGACCTGGATAGAGGGCCCGCATGAAAAATATGGAGAACTGATATGGCTTTTTCTCTTAGTATATCAAATTTATTTTTCATGCATTACGTCAACAAAAGGTCAACAATCACAGGATGGTAATGACATTGGCAATGGCAATGGCAGGGGTAAAACATTGGTTTAGATCATTACCATGTGATATCCAAATGCACTTTACAATTCAAATGTAGTGAAATCGGATGCAAGCATGTATTAAGGTGACTGTGGCAGCCGCTCCCACCCAACCGCTAAATGCATGTGAACATCCCCACTTCCCAATACTGCGTGGAAGATATGAGGACTACGTTCCCTCTCTGTTCAAACAGTAATACGGGTACTGTAAATGAATAACGCTCCTACTACTAAATATGATTAGCTGCTGCAGACAAGGCCAACGGCTTAATGTCGCTGCCCAATGACTTTGGCTATGACCGGGGAAGATTGAGATGGTTCGTCATCGATTAAATATAATAAAGATGTAGCTTTTTACGAGACGTGCACTAGTGTAAGTTCCAGCCGAGTGGCCCAGCGTTTAATTCCGGATTTTGTAACATAAAGCGAGAAGAAAATCTCCCCCCACCCCCCTCTTGGATGGGATACTCATTCATCACGGGGATCGATACACGCAACACCTAATTCACCAGAGAGAGGTCTGTGAGAGCAAAGTTCCTTGCTCAAGAACACAACACAGTGACCTATCCTGGACCGTTCGATCTGCCAAAATCCAGCCCGCTGTGCTTCTTCTTTAGCCTGGGTCTCATGTGATCGCCCCGATGACGTTTCCATCGCATCGATCGTTTACAAATACTGAGACGATCGTAGGCGATCGAAGCGATTGGAAGCGATCGGGGCTTCTCATGTGATCGTCCTGATTAATTATAAACGAATACAGCAATTTTTAGTTTTCATAATTTTATTTAACAGCCAAATCCTGCCGAAGATTATCGCCTCCCAGGAATGGAGCTCTTGTCTGCACTTCAGATGCGAATCCTTTCTGTGCAGGTTTTTGTAAGAGTGGAACTGACTTTGAGTTCAATCCACCGATGTTGTTCTATTGTTCTGCTGGAAAATGGAACTCTTACTCATTCGGTCCCCAAGGCGCGAGCAGACCATCCTGGCCTAACTGTTCAGGTAAGAGAAAAATAGCTGATCAAATGTACTCTTCTAAATAGAATATGCCAAAAAATAATAAAGTTGTGTAAAGTTTGGTGGGGATGATGTGGCATTGAGCAGGCCATTTTCTTTAGCTGTGGGGCCCTATAAAGCACGGCCAAAGAGAATCTCCTATCGCAGCATATACAAAATCTTTTCTATCTTTTTGATGTAATATATCAAACACGAGAAACAGTGTTTTACCGGGATATACAAACACCGAGTTGAAAATACGACGCACAGCATTTTTTGACCAATGCCGATGAAACACTTTCTCGAGTGTTTGATATATCTTCTCAATCGAGACAAAAACTACGGAGTAAAACGAAAAAATAAAATCGTAAAAATCTGGGAACGGCGTTGGGATACTAAGTTTTTTTATTTTTATTTTTTTATTTTTACTGCAGGCAGTGCCAATCCCTCTTGGATGAAAATGTATGGCTTTCATTGGTATTACTATAATGGTGATGCACATCGCCCAGACGTTCAAGATACTCTTAAGAACCAGTTCCACACGTTGATGACGCAACCCTTTGTTCCTCCACCTTTTTGCTTAACTAATCCAAAATGCACAAAGGATAACTTTTCAGTCTCTCCAGGAGTAATAGGTACATGATTTCATCTTATTATATTGCAGCTTAAAGGAGCTACGTCCTCAACTCAACTTGCAAAAATTGGCAAATGTTTTCAACTTGTTGATCATAATCCGTCTTAATCTTAGTAAGTCGAAACCATCCTTGTTTGGTTTTTGGGGTTTTATTACCCCTGTGGTGATTTTTTTTTAGGTTTCCTTCAATTTGAAGCTACTAAAAACAAGACTTAAAATACCGTGACATAGGTCCTTTAAAATTAGATTTAGAGTGATGTGAAATAGGTTTAGGTGGATAATCGTGGAAACAATATTCAGAAACAGATCCTTTTCAGGCCCTTACAGAGAAGTAAAAGTTCCTTTATTATTTTTAAGATCTGTTCCATTTCAAATCGCTATTTATCACAAGATAAAGGCCAATTACCTTCCATGCCACTTACCGTGACTGAGGATAATTGTGCCTTAGGATATTAAACCATGTTACCCATATTTCCGTTTTGAATTTGTCATCAAAGTCCATCTGAAAACATAGTAATGTAACAATGTTACTCTCCGTCGCTAGGTAGTCATCTATAGCTAGCTCTGTAACAGGCTCATAAAACAAGTTTAGACGTGGTGTATATTAATTTGAAATAAATACAATGTTTTTAATATAATCCATGAAATATTATTCGTGCGTGTGATTGGTCTAAACATGTCACGTGATGCAGCCAAACTAAGGAATATCACGTGGATTCGTTTCGGAAAACTGTTCGCTTCTCTGAACAGATAATGACAGCGGACAAATATCAGTGGGTATTATCGCGCCAAATGGAGACTATATTGTTTATAGAATATAGGAGTACCAATCAATCGGAGGCAGTAAAGTCATTCAGATTTTATTAGAGCAGGGTTTTCACAAGAACTTTGCCATAGACGAGGCAAGATCTTGATAGGGGGTTCTAGGGACATGCCCTCCAGAAAATTTTGAAATCTAGAAACTCTGGAACTCTTTCTTGACATTTTTCATAAGGTATTTTTTAAGATCACCTTGGGATTCTTTTCCCAACAAAACATCTGTCCTGATTTAAGAAAACAAGGCCACCGGAACTGCCAGGGGCCAGCAACTCTCTCAGCCCTCCCTCCCTTCCCCCTGTGGGTTTCAGAGAGCCCAGGGGCACTGCTAGGAAGCCTTCCCATGCCCGATCACAGCTGAGCTCTCAACGGTCTCAAGGCTACTGAGCCTGGCCCCCCAAGAACCAAAAGCCAGGATTAGTCCTGACCACATTTCAAAGCAAAGTCTTTGCAGGAAACAAGCCAAAAACCTGACTTTAGCCCCCCCCCCCCCCCCCCCCCGCCGGATTGCAATTCGACAGCTGACCCAGAGCTTCCTAGGGTTGTTAGGTCAGGGCCCGGGCTACCTTCCCACGGGGTTGTTGACGTCCCCCCCCCCTCAAATTTCTCTGACCGCAAAGGCTTGAAGGCCGACTCCGTCGGTCTTCAAGAACGGATCCCGGAGTCCACGTTTTGCAAAATTCAGATAGACATATTTTGTTTTTCATTTTGGGTTAAAATTTAGACGAGGCAAGTGCCCTGCCTTGCCTCTTGCCTCTAGTTACGGCCCTGTAGAGTGAGCTTAAAGACTACTTAATGAACGGGTTTTTTAGTATTATTAATTTGCAGGTTGACGTCGCAGAGAAGACCAGAAGGAAACTTAAAATTGGTGTTTTGTTTTTGAATGTTTCAATAAATTTCACGTGTGGGTCTGAATGACTTCTTCTTCAGTTCTTTTAACAAAAAAAAAACAAAACAATCTGCATGATATAGTAGTATACTTCGAGCGTTTTACGGCCGGCTAACTGGAAGGGGAAAGTAACTAGATTCAAAACTAAAATTGAGAGTTGCTGATTAAATGAAACGTGATCATCTTCTATCGATCTACTCCTAGACTGGGTATCATGCGTACTGGCACTACCCTTCAAACGGATTATATTGTGTCTAAAATTATTCTCGACTATTCTGCAGTGATTATGCACATGATAGTGAAAATGGTCAGAACAAAACCTATGTTACACGTTTTGATAGTTTCTTTTGCTTCAACTTGCATTGTTTATTTTTATTGGGAATGCCTCGTCATAGAAATAATAACCTTTAAATCCCTAAATCGTTTTAGTACACAAAAAAAACCTATACAAAATAATCGTTGTGCAGGGACCTCGGAACATTTTTCCAATGTGGGAGGGGAGGGGGCTGACTAGTAACTTATAGTTGAGGGTTTTAGAGACTCTTCCACCTAAGGTAATCAAGGCTTTATTAGACCGAGATTCTGTTCCAGGAATTGCCTGAGCTTTCGACTCTTTTAAACCTTATATATTGGTCGTTGGAATAGTCAGGAACAGATAACAAAGAAAGAAAAAGAGTCGTTTCTTTTTCCACTTGCACTTTCATAACCTCCTGCGCAGACGTTTTTTGGACTCGTCACGCGCTCCTTCATCACACGTGAACGGTTAGTGGCGGAGGAATGCGTGACGTGCCCAACGAGTTTTGCCGTGGACGTTCACTTGACGGTCGAGAATATTTCTATAAGTCAGTGTAGACCCAAGGCAAAAATGCAGAGGTCTTTTACTACAACAAGATTATTTTTGCGTTAGAAGGTTCATCACTAGAGGCTGAAAGAAATTTTAAGAAACGTTTGGCAGAGTGATAAAAAACTCAATTCTGTGAATTTAATATATTGTAGGTGCGGACAGGGGGGTCTGAACCTCCCGCCTCCCGTACCTTTTACTCCCGCTTCCCGTACCGTTTACTCCCGCTTCCCGCCCCTTTCTGCGGTGGTTCCCATCTCTTCGTCCCATGTCTATTGCGAAATTTTACTCGTTTTCTCTCGGTTCCCGCCACTTTAGGAATCCCGTTTCCCGCCCTCTCTTCTCCCGCTTCCCGCCCCTTTTTTTCCCGGGCTCCCGCCCCCTGTCCCCCTCCATAATCTTAGAACCTCTTTAGAATTCTGAGTGCACTTACGACAACAATTCTTCCGTCGTCTGCTACGTAATTTTAATTCCAAAGTTATATATATATGCTGACATGCCATAACCGAAAACGAATCAACGCGCTGGAATTTTGACAGTTAATGCAATAAAACGAGATGCATTAAGTCTTGGAATCAGTGCGGCTCATCTCCCTACTCTCATACCAGATATAGGACATTAATGCAGTATCGGTTTCGGAGAACTTGCAGTGTAACACAACGCCGTTAGTGTGTCACGTTTCATTTTCATACCGTAAAATAAGGCATCGCATAAAAAAGGAGACAGATTCCCACACATTTTATCTGATGCTTGTGCTTGTGTGGGTCGGTTCAGGAAGGGAAACAAACCTTATTTTCTGGGATGGCCTTAGCAACACGGCAAAATTAATTACTGGAGCGAAAAGTCATATTTTCATATCATAAACAAAATATTGTTCAGCAAATAAGGCTAATAATTATTTAGGACAGGAAATTGCATCTATTTTTTATTAAGATACCTCGATGTTTCATAACTGAAGCGGCAACGTTCCACTCTTAGTTACAATAACATGACAAGGCTTGTCAGCTCATGTGATGCATCCTGAGCCACTTCAAGTAAACAGGAACTCGTAGGTCACATGAAATCCATGCCATATCACGACATCCCCTTATATTGTATTCTCAGAATTGATGCATCACTTTTCTTGGAATCAAGTGTCGCTTACTCGCATGATACCATTTGTTCACAACTCCGAAAAAGATGCTCTATCATCTTTTGAGTACAGTATCTATGTTTATACTAACTTTCACCGGGGATCTGGATTTCTCAGTAATAACAAGAGTCCGTAATAGCGGGGTGTCCGCAAGGCGAGAGTTACAACTGCCACAAATTATTCTCGACTGTTCTGTAGCGATCATGTTGAACGTTTTGATAGTAACACTGACTTCCTTCTAGTTGTTATTTTTATCTCTGACTTATTTCGAAATAACCCTTCATCATCAATCCCTAAATGGTGTCAGTACACAAAATTAATCTCATACAAAGTGATACCGTGTAGAGGCCCTGCCAGGGTGTCCTCGAGTCGCTTGCCTGAATTTTAAAATGCTTGGTGTCGCTGTTTCATCGGCCATTCTAGGCATTTTTGTCACTTGTCGGAATTTGGCTAGAGCAATTATTTTTTGTCGCAATTTCATTCATGTGCTGTCGCTACTTTTTGGGCCATGTCGCTTGTCGGAATTTACCCTGGCAGGGCCTCCGTGTAGGTTCAGAGCTTTATGTGACCGAGATTCTGTTACAGGTATTGTCTGAGATTTTGACTCTTTTAAACTTTCAACTTTCAAAATAAATTCTTTAACAGCTTGAATTAACTAATATATTGTCCGAATGAAGCACAACGAACAGAAAACAAAGAAAGCCGTTTTTTTTTTTTTTTTTTTTTTTTTTTTTTTTTCTACTTGTGTTTTCATAACCTCCTTAACGCAGACGTTCTTTGGACTCGTCACGCGCTCCTCACTCTCGCCTGAACGATAAGTGGGGGAGAATGCGTGACGTACTTAGCGAGTTTGGCCGTGGACGTTAACAGTTGACTTAAAAAATGTAGAGGACTTTTTACTGCAACAAGAACATTTCCGCGTACAAAGGCTGGAAGCTGAAAGAAATTTTAAGTAACGTGTGACTTATTGATAAAGAACTCAGTTGTGCCGTAATTAAATACTCATGATTTTAGAACCTCTTAAAGGCACTTCCAAATAATCCTTACACTTTGACGGCTTCTTTGGTTTTTGAGTGTTTTACGATAACAATGCTTTCGTCGTCTGCTACGTTTTTTTTTTAAAATTCCAAGGTGTTATATACGCTGACATACCATAACCGAAAACGGATCATCGCGCAGGAATTTTGACAGCTGTTGTAATAAAACGAGATGCAATAAGTCATGAAATCAGTACGGCCAGTACGGCTCCTCTGTCTACTCGCATACCGGACATAGGACATTCTTGGGGTACCGTAAAATTCCGGTTATAAGTTCCCGCTTATAAGCCCCCCTCCCTTCCCCGTTATAGGCCCATCTACCTGGAAACAAACAAATACATCCGATTATAAGCCGCCCCCGGTTATTAGCCCCCCCCCCCTTCGCCCCGCGGGGGCTGCCGAATGAGAGTACTAAAAAGGGCTAAATGCTTTGTTATGCGTTTCGAACTAAGAACACATATCGATCAACACTCCCGTGGCCCGTTTCGGAACTTTTTTTTCTATTCCGCTTATAAACCCTCCCGGATATAAGCCCCATATTAAAGCCCACCCAAAAACCCTTACGAAGCTAACCCAGGGCTTATAACCGGAATTTTACAGTACCAGTTTCGGAGAACTTGCAGTATAGCACAACACCGTTCGTGTGTCACGTTTCAGCTCCTTACCGTACCCAAATTCGCAAGTTAAGCCAATCAGAAGCGCGATCTCAAGTACTGTCCTGATATCCTACGATATCAAGTCACTGACCTGATATGCCACCATATCACGGTCACTTTGAAGTAAAGTAGTGTTACTGTACGATAAATTGAAAAGAGGCTTACCCATAAAACAGAACTTCGTAATTTAAATAAAGCCGTGTTTAGCGGTCGTAAAAAGAGAAAACCTTTCCCGCCAAAACTAAACTTGAGCGCGCTCGCCAATTTCGCGATGTTTGCCGATGAGTACTGAGACATTCATACTTAAAAATGGAGTCGGAGTTTCCATTTTTTTTCGCTTAATTTGAATTTTAAAAAGTTAGGGAATGAAACTCTAAACAAAAGAGTGAAAAGAAAAAGGAGAAGAAGAACTTGGTAAAAGTGTTGAAGACCTATTTAACACAATTTGCAGTACGTACCTTGCATGCAAGCATGGCTTCAACAGAGCGACAAATATAACCGGAGTTCAGTGCCTGAATTTGGGTACGGTAAATACCTAATCGTACCTTTTTGGTACGCTTCGGCTGCATATCAGGCTCGTTTGGTCTCGCCGAAGCGTACCAAAAAGGTACGACTAGGTATATAAATACTGTATAATAAAGCAATGAATTAACACGACACAGATCCCACACATTTTTTTTTTATGCTTGTGATTGCGCATATGGCTTAGAGTGCTTAAATGTGCTTATCCAGGGTTAAATATTGTTGAACAATAATAAATCATAGAGCCATTAGCAACACGACAGAATTAAACTGGAGTGAAAAGTATCATAATCAAAATATTGTTTAGCAGATAAGGCTAATATTTTTTTAGGACAGGAAATCGCATCGGGTTTTTTATTAAAATATCTCGATGTTTCATAACTGAAGTTGTAACATTCCACACTGAGTAAAAATAACATGAAAAGGCTTGTCAGCTCATGTGATGCATGCTTAGTACACTTCAAGTAAAAAAAAAACAAGAACTCGTAGGTCACTGACAGTCACATGAAATTCGTGCCTTATCATGACGTTCCCTGATTTTGTATTTTCAGAATTGACGCATCACTTTTCTTGCATTGGAATCAAGTGTCGCTCACTCGCATGATAACGTTCGTTCACGACTCCAAAAAAGATGTTCTATCATCTTTTGCTTACAGTATCTTTGTTCATACTAATGCTATGGAACACAATTGCCGCTGAAAGAGAAATTTATGTTTCACCAAGCGGAAATGATTCGCCACTTTGCACTAAAGAACTCCCGTGCAAGAGTCTCGATGAGGCACTATCGCTCGCTTATGGTCTTAACTCTACAAGGATAATATTGGCAAAAGGAAGCTACACGATGAAAAATAGCCACAATTTTACCAGGATGACTACGTTTGAACTGTTTGGCAATGGCTCAAACCGAGACGACGTAAAAATAACGTGTGATGCAAATGTTAGCCTTTCGTTTATTCTTAGCGAGAATATTTCCTTCGAGGGAATCAAGTTACAAAAGTGTGGTGGATGGCATCAGAGCGTTGTAGGAATTAAAAAACATTATCCAGATCTCCACGATGCGAAATTCAGGGCAGCCTTGGACTTTCGATATTGCAGAAATCTTCAAATCTCAAATGTCGAAATTTCGTTTTCTCCAGGACTAGGCGTTAATTTGTATGATGTTGGAGGCTTCGTGAACTTTACTGACAGTGTGTTTGCTGATAATAAGGCTTCAGATGATGAAACCAGCAGGTGCAACCCACTTGCCAAGTACGTGTATTCAGGAGGTGGTGTTTTTGTGATTTTAAACCGGTACGGCTCTAATACAGTGAATGTAACGCCAAGCGAGCATGACTCATATCAACACGACAACCACTATTTGTTTACAAATTGCCACTTTCTAAGAAATAAAGCGCGCTGGTCACGCAACGGTGAACACAATGATATCAATACGCTTGGACGGTGTTTCAGCAGCGGTGGAGGGTTGGCAGTGTACTTTCACGGAAATGCTTCGAGATGCAATGTTTCAATCCAAGCTTGCAACTTCACTGATAATCTGGCCTCGTGGGGAGGTGGTCTTCAAATTAAAACGAAAGACAACACGGAAAACAATACCTTTGTAATAGAGGGAACGACGTTTTTGAGAAATAAAGCAGTTTTGGCCGGTGGAGGAGCTCGCATTGGAAATACACCAAACAAAGATGCTCAGCTTTTTTGGAATCTATTCCATATCAACAACTGCTCGTTTCTGAACAACGCCGCCGAACGGGGAGGTGGCGCCTCAATCTTTGGGACAACAATTCCCCGAAAATGCACCAAACACACAGATTCCCCTGTCACACAGTTCTTCTTTAATGGCTGCAATTGGCAGAACAACAAAGGAATTGTAGGGGCTGCCATAGGGCTGTATCTTTACAACTATACTAAAGACCAAATTGGACCGAAATTTCATGTTTGTTTTGATAATGATACCCTGTTTGAGTCTAATGAGGCTCGCGGCTATCGAGACCTGACAATTGAACAAGGAGCTCTCTACAGTATGGAGGTACCTCTTATCTTCAAAAACACTACCAAATTTTTGACCAACAGCAAGTCCGCCTTAGTTTTAAATAAGGCGACACTCCACGTAAATGGCCAACTAGATTTTATCAACAACACTGGGTTTAGAGGCGGCGCAATAGCAATGTATGGACGATCGAGAATTATTTTCCATGAAAATTCAAACTTAAGCTTTGAAGCAAATTCATGCGTGCACAAAGGTGGAGCAATGTACATTCAAACGCCACGCCCTCCCCTGAAAAGTTTCAACGCAACTTGTAATAACAGTTTGAACGCAACTGGTACTAGCATTTACACTTGTTTTTTCGGCTATTTCAACTCCTCCGTAGATTATGATGACTGGAATACAACAGTCATCTTTACAAATAACAATTGCAAATCACCCCATAACGCCTCAGGAAAAGCAGTCTATGCCACTACACTTAAAAGATGTTGGAAAGCGTGTGAGAATCGGAATCACAACAGCGTATTTAGATGGAAGTTTGTCAAGTTTAGAGATTTGCCTGATAATTTAACGAATTTTTCGGGAAAAGTTGCGACAGACCCAGTGGACATAAAGCATGTAAAGAGAGACTGGGAGGTTGCTCCAGGTGAGGTTTTTAATGCAACTGTCATTTTGCGTGACGAGGTCAAGAACCCGGTCCCAGCAATTATTGATATTGTAATCAAATCGACCTCAGTAAGCCTTAACAACAATACATCATCCTTGTTTCTAACGACTGGCCATGGGAAAGTAACAAGAATCTCTTTACGTGGAAGAGAAGGAAGCAGATTTTCCGTGGAACTGAACTACATCGGATGTCAAATTATCGGAAAAGCAATACAAGATATCAAGTTGAAGAAGTGCTACGCTGGATTTCGTTTTTCGGATAAAACGTCCATGTGTGAATGCATAAAACCTGTCACGAATAGGGAAGCTAGAGGCGTCTCAAGATGCACCTCTGATGGAAAGAGCCTTTTTGTGAAGAAAGGATACTGGGCAGGAGAAGTTGATGGCAAGTTTTTCACGTATATCTGCCCTGTTGGATACTGTAATTCAAGCAATTTAAACTCTGATGAGTATCGTTATGTTAAGCATCACGTGTGCAAAGAAGGTAGAAATCAGAGCAGCATACTTTGCGGACAATGTGATGGAAATTACACCATTACTGTTGGTAGCGAAAAGTGCCAACCGGGATGCACGAACTGGTACTTGTTTCTCTTGATACCTGTTGGTTTGGGTCTTCTTCTCCTTGTCATGGGAATCATGCTGATTGATCTCGATTTCTTTACTGGATACCTAAACGCCTGGCTGTACTCTTACCAAGTTATGGAACTCTTAGCACCAGATGGATTTCAATTCAACGCTTTTCGTGAATTTGTCACTGCTTTAACCAAGATACAAATTCAAGTTGGCAGCAACAGCTTCTGCTTGGCCAAAAGCTGGGACGATGCAGATAAGCTAATGGTGTTGTACGCCATCCCGGTTTATGTAATAGCAACTGTCGTCTTGCTAGCGAAGATGGTGGGTGCTTTTCCAAACTGGTGGTTTAGCAGACGGGTCAGAGCTCCATTTCGCGGCATATGCACCATCCTTGTACTTTGTTATACGGACGTCACCTATATTTCTCTCAGGATTCTGCGTTACGCCAACGTTGGATCAAAGACCGTGCTCTTCGTCAATGGTGACATAGAGTATTTCAAAAAAAATCATCTCTATTATGGAATCGTCGCCATATTATTCATTTTGGTGTTCGTGTTACCGTTTCCGTTGTTCCTTTTATTTCGCCCTCATCTGACCAAAGGTCTTCGCCCCGTGCTGAATCTCAATCGCTGGAATCCGTTTTTTGATGCTCTTCAAAGCTGCTTTAAAGATCAGTATCGTTGGTGTGCGGCTTTCTACTTTATCTGCCGGCTGGGTATCCTGGTAGTTCATACGTTCATGCCGCCGAGTCCAGTGAAAAGACTTCTGCTGGAGGGTTGCTGTATCTTGATCCTGCTGATCTTTGCAATCCTCAGGCCCTACAAGGAAGCTCGTGATGTCAACGAGGGCGAGAAGAGTTACGAGTGGATGTACATATCTGACGTAGTACTCCTGACCACTCTTACCTTTATTGCTGTGATAAGTTCCCCAATCGAGAACAACGGTACGACTATTCATGGTACAAATCACGGTTTCCAAACAGTACTCAACATTTTGTCGTGCATTCCCGCTGTAGTGTTGTTGGGAGTAGCTTGCTGTATTGGCAGAAGATACCTATCCGCTTTCCGAGGACCTCCAGGCGATGAGACCGTACCAGTTATGTCTGAAACATCAAACATAAGAAGAGCAAGCATGTCGGAAACTCCCGAAACATCCGAGACTCGACACAGCAGCAGAGGAAGCCGCAGCTTATCAGGCAGGCCTCAAACATCCCGATATCTCTATGATACCATAGATATCCTTACCAACTGAAATTAAAATAAGTAATTAACTTTCTAATATGTACAATAAGCGAATGAAAAGGACTTTAATAACAGACATATAAAATCGCTTGCACTGGATTAAAGCTTTTACACCTCGATTTATGGTGAAATTAAATTCGATTTCCGAGCTTTCAGTTGATCAAAAGAACTAAAACCAAAACTAGTCGGGGTAACAAGTGCGTCCAAGCATTGGAAGAGTTTCCGATAATCATTATATAATCTAATCAAAACTTAAACAAATTCTCGAATCTGATTGGGTAGCAACAGGCCCGACTAATGCTAATTGGACAGTTAAGGGACGTACCTGTTTCGACAGTACGCCGTATTAATTTAAGCGCGCTGCAATAAGACACCTGCACTTAAGTGGGTTCCTTTACCATGAATCTAGAAAAACACCTTTCTGTTGCCCTCGACCTTTTTTGTTGTTTGTTTCTTAGGTTTTTCTAAACAGTTCATTGGCAGCAGGACTTTATGTTGTTTCATTGTGTCTGTAGTCGTATTAGTGAATAACAAAACGAATTTTTGGTTGGTAGTTGCTTGATTACTCATGTAATGACGGGATACCGTCATTATAATTAACTGGTACTTATTCACTCAATTCAATCGAAAGCTTCTAATTGGAGGATTTAAATGGGGCTAACCGGCCAACATGTTGACCAAAAATAGACTAGATCAAAATGTTTACTTTTGAGCTTCTCGTTCATAACTGTTGTTGTTATAGAGCTGGATCTTTACCCAACAGCGCGCGTTCTTATTGGCTACTTAGAGGTCACATGACATCTAACAATAAAACCGTTTCCCGCCAAAAGTCTTTGAGTGGGCAACATTACAAAATCTATGACGTCAGAGGGTAACAATGCAATGTTGCTCGCGAATGTTGACCGACGACTGCCGTTTCGTTGTGTTATATAACAAATCACTTAATGACTGGTCCCTCGGGAAACCAGTTAACGCCTCGGGAAACATTGAGGTTCCCTGGAAACAAAATTAACTGTTTCCCTTGGGACAAGTCATTATAATTAAGTGTATAATATGAAATTGTAGAACTTTTTTGGATCGCCACGCAATTTTCAACGATGCAAGGAGACGAGATGATGCCTTGCACAATTATCCATTACATTATGATTGTCGTCCATGTAAACGAAAAAATAATAAGAAATATTTATTATTGTAGGAGAGGATAATCATTGTATCATCGGACAGTAGAACTTTGGATTGAAAGTGAAGTGAGAGGCTTGGTTGTATTTTTGGACCTTCGTTTTGTGCCTAAGGAAAATACTAATACACTGCAGTTGAACCTCCCCTTATAATTACGGAAAATATTATCTTCCGTAGGCGGACCCTAGCGCTTAACACGGACATTTTTGACCTATTGTCAGTAAACAACTTCCCCATGCTGACACTTTTTCCGGTCCCAAGGGTGTCCGCTAACGGAAGGTTTGACTGCACATTGGAAAAAAGTAGTGTTTGTAGATGAAGAAGATACAGTGTCGACATATTTTTATTATAATAGAATTTTTAAAAATTTCTAACGTCTTGCCTCTCAAATACTCAAAATAAACTAATATAAGAGTTTCGAAGTTGTAATTGTAAAACGTTTTTAAAAAATTATATTTTTATTCAATATAGTAGGTTGCGAAACTGATACGAGGTTTGAATTTTTGGTTATTTTGAAACAGTTTGTAAGTGTTCACCTCTTTTATCTTGAACAAGCAAACTTCAATTTTAAGTTTTAAAGTTTAATGGTCCAAAAAGGTGTGTCATTTCATGATCTTGTTGGTAACCTACTAAAATTAAAAAAAAAATGGCAAAAAATAAGTTAAAAAATCTATATAAAAGTTTGACCCGATCAATTTACGGAGTCATAGTTCTTTAACACCAAAGTCATTTACAAATTTTAGGTAAATTTACAAATTGACAAATTTTAAATAAAATACCTCGTATACAATGTGTGGTACTGTAGTTGTTCGTTTTTAAATTAACCGCGCGAGGGCTTTCTTTTGTTTTGGAAATGCATGTGGAGGTGATCCAGATCCAGTTGCATTCTTATACATTGAGAGTTTTCTGTCGCTGAGAATAACAATATAAGACCATTTGCGGACAAATTTACCGCCAACTCGATATCAAATTATCCGCAGTGTTGCTTTGGCCGATTGCAGCATTTGCTCATGCTCCGTGTGTGTCAACTTGTTCCTGGTAGGCGAGGAAAAAATAACCAAGCTGTTTATATGGAAAAAAGTTGGCTCGTTCCCCAGGGTCACCCTACCTTTAAAGCGAGTGACCCAGCCTCCCGAACCAACTTTGCAATTTCTCACTGATATAAACGGCGCAGCTATTTATAAAGAAACGCATGAAAAGCTCTCTCGCCCGGGGTGGCTCGGTATGGAGGGTAACCCTTCTACCAGGGACAAAAAGCCTCGATATAAACAGGCCCTTAGTATTAAGAGGCTTTCTTTCTTAAAAACACCCACTCAAATCCGCGTCAAAAAATAATTTTGTCTAAAACTCTGGCAACTGAAAGACTTTACCGAGGCTAGAACTAAAACAGATTTGGTTTGATTCAAAATGATTTTCTGGCCGCGTTAGGAGCCATTAAATATTTTGCCCTTTCGGGCCCGCCGCAACAGTTGAAAAATTAGAAAAATAGGCATTTTTGAGTTGCTGTCAAATATTTCATTCGCATCGAACACCGACAATTTTTATATCAATTTGTTCATAAACATTTCTAGTTTTCTAAGAAGGTAGCAACTTTCCCCTCGATTTATCTGGAAATGCGGAATCAAGGATATAATGACCACTTCTGATTGGCATCGAACGAAGATTGAAAAATGACCTTGATTTGGAAGCGAATATTTCAATTTCGAGACCTAGCTGATAACTCTACTCTACACAGCCGAAAAGTGTAGTCCTCTATCTGCTAAAATATGCAAAATCAAATGTACGTTTTCAGTATTTCAAAAGTTATGACCATTTGTATCAGCCTAGTATCAGCACATGTGCGAGTAATAACAACATTTCCGCTTATATTGTCGTTATTACTCGCACATGTGCTGATACAAACGGTCATAACTTTTGAAATACTGAAAACGTACATGTGATTTTGCATATTTTAGCAGATAAAGGACTACACTTCCAGCTACAAGTACCAGTGAACTTGTAGCTGGAAAATAAACAGTATAAAATGAGCTGATTGCGTTATTGGAGTTGGACGGCTAATTCCCCATGAAAACCGACTTCAACAATATAGCACTGTGACAATGTTGCCCTCCGTCGTTAGGTGGTCTTATCATCTAGTCTTGTGAAAGGCTCGGGAAACAAGTTGAGACATGTAAATATAATTTGCTTTATTATATGGAGGAGAGTGTTTTACTGGGAACTAAACCACTCGTAGATTCCATACGCCACTCCATCCGGGACCCGAGTGGCGTATTTTCCGTATGACACTCATGCGAGTGACATATCTCTCATTGACGTCACGATTTGCGCCATTTCTATTTTGCTGAATGAGCTTGGTTTCGTGTCATTTGTTGTTAGCAAGCATCGGCACGAAGGTTAAATTTGTTTAACTAAGCAACGAAAAAGAATGAGTTTTCCAAAAAGGTTAATAATGAGAATAGGATAATGGAAACCTTGACGATTTTTTAAAGATTTTAGAGGGAATTCTTCGCAAGGGATTTCACGAGTGCAAGACGTCGTGAAGAAGAAAACAAAAGCAGTTGAAAACTATTGATCGGCCATCAAGACTTTGCCGCATCGGATTCAAGTCAAAGTCAGTGATGTTTTCAGTTCTTACGTGTTATTTAGTTGACGAGTATTTTGTTTGATCGGAATTCAGTTTTTAGTGTTTCTATATCCTGGGCACGGGTGCTTTGTATTTTCTTATAAAGACGAACGCTGATTTGTAAAACTGGCTCGATTATTCGAAAACAATGAAATAAAATTCGGCAACGTCAACTACATGTGGTCTCCATATAATAAAAAGAACATTACACTTTGGCTCAAAGATATGAATTTTATGTTCTCGTGGCAAAAACGATATCACACATGCTCGTTCGCTACGCTCACTCGTGAGATATCGTTTCTGCCACTCGAACATAAAATTCATATCTTCTCGCCACCGTGTAATATCCTCTTTATATTCAAAGAATATAGGCTAGGAATACCAATCGGATGCAGTAAAGGCACTGAGATTTTATTACAGTGAGCTGAATGGACTTACATACCGTTTTGGTTTTTGCAGGTTGACGTCACAGGGAAGACCTTCAGGAAGTAAACTAACAATTGGTGTTTTGCTCTTGAATGCTTCAATAAACTTAATGTGTAGGCCTGAGTGATTTCTTCTTCAGTTGTTTTTAACCAAAACCCATGATATAGTAGTTTATTCCGAACTTTTTAGGGCCGAATTACTGGGAGGGGAAAATAACTAGATTGAAACTAGATTCCTCAGTTGATAAATTATCCTGACCATTTTATACTCCTAATTTAGTATCATGCGCAAAGACACTAAACTTTAAACCAACTAGTGTGCCTCAAATTATTCTCGACTACTCTGCAGCGGTTATGCTTGTAAAAAGGCCAGTGAAAATGGCCAGAACAAAACCTATGTTGCACGTTTTGATAGTTTCATTTGCTTCAACTTGTTTATTTTAATCAACTTATTTGGGAATGCCTCGTCATACCAATTATAACCCTTCAATCCCTAAATCATTTCAATACACACAAAAACTAAACAAAGTCATGTAGTACAGGGACCGCGGAGCATTTTTCCAATGGGGAGAGCGGCGCTGACTAGTGACTTGTAGTTGGGAGGGGGGGGGGGGGGGGGGGGGGAGGCTGTGGAGACTCTTTTCGTAAAGGTAATCAGGGCTTTATGAGACCGATATTTTGTTCCAGATATTGCCTGAGCTTTCGACTCTTTTAAAACTTTACATTTAAAAAAATAATTCTTTTGCAGCTTAAATTAACTAATATATTGGTCGTAGGAAAAGCCACGAACAGATAGCAAAGAAGCAAACAAAGCCCTTTCTTTTTGTACTTGCACTTCCATGACCGCTTACGCAGATGTTCAGTAGTAGTAGTAGTAGTAGTAGTAGTAGTAGTAGTAGTAGTAGTAGTAGTAGTAGTAGTAGTAGTAGTAGTAGTAGTAGTAGTAGTAGTAGTAGTAGTAGTAGTAGTAGTAGTAGTAGTAGTAGTAGTAGTAGTAGTAGTAGTAGTAGTAGTAGTAGGAGTAGTAGGAGTAGTAGGAGTAGTAGTAGTAGTAGTACACTCCTCCTTTGGCGCTTAGCGGACATGAATGGCGCTTTGCGGACATTTTTAGTGGCGCTTAGCGGACATGTGGCGCTTAGCGGACAGCGATGGCGCTTTGCGGACATTTTTAGTGGCGCTTAGCGGACACTACGGCGCTTTGCGGACATTAATGGCGTCTAGCGGACATTATGCAAATTTGGCGCTTAGCGGACCGTCCGGTCCAATGGCGCTTTTTTCCCCTTTTTTAAATGTTTGCCCGTTTTTCTGTATCAAAGCCGAAAAGGTTCATACTTTATATTCTAACACATACTTACATCTTCTATTTAATGCGTGCTGTTTTAAACCGATTCTACATATTTTGGGTGTCCCTTTGATCGTAACAGGTTTTCGCCTTATTGACAGTCTTATTGGCTTTCGTTCGTGATGACCAAAATATTTAGCTTGGCGCTATCTCAATTTATGTTTATTTTGAAGTTTTTGGCTGTTAAGGAGGAGAAAAATATCTTCAAAGATTGTTCGGTAAAGATGGCTCGGTAGCCCCCATATTGAATTAATTATTTATTTGAGCTCTTAAAGGTGGATGCAATGGTCTAGACACTGTTAATTGTTGTGATTTAGACTTAATGTAATAAACAATTAATTCACTGATAGTTGTTTTTAGCTTTACATAAGGGTTTTCTATAGCTATGATTGATCAGAATACTTATCACTCAAATAATTGGTGAGAAAAGCTGTGAAATTCTTTTTCCGATAAGTAGACTGAGAGGTAAGGGGTAAGGGTGGAGGTTTGGTTGTCTGTGAGGACATCAAGAAAGGGCAGGAGGTAGTTAGCTTCTTTCTCCATTGTAAAGTAAAAAAAGGGGATATTTTTTTGGGCGTTTTGCACTCCTCAACTTCATAATTGGGCTGGTCAACACCCTTAATGACATACCTTTAAGATAACCAACAGTTGGTTAGGTTATTATAATGGTATTCGAAATTTGTTTGAGATCATGCACAAGAATCTATATCCTGAGCACGTTTTTAATAGCTTGATTAACCGTTATATAACTAAAGCCGGCGACACACTTGGCGATTTTATTCCAAAGAGGACGGCGCGCAACCTGTAAACGTTTTCGAATAAGCATCACCGACCCTTTATTTCAAATTACGCGCGTCACAAAATTTAGTAAAAGAAGGCCACCATTGTTTAACTGTCCTGCGCTGAAAAATCATTTCAAAGTCAAAACATTCAAGCAGATTTTTTCTCTAAGTTTTTCGTTTTCATGCTTCTACGCGTGTCGTTAAATTGAACTTAGTTTTTAGTCTTAGATAAAATTTTTATCGATCATCGAATGTTATAAAAGCGAAGATATTTCAAGAGCAGAAAAAACCCCTGTCTGTTTAAAACGAGGTGTTTGTAAACAACACATTAATTTTACTATATACTAAGGTGCAGTTTTTAGCTCATGCCATTTGAAGGTCTGTCAACTTTCTTGTATGTGTAGCGTGTAGCTTAAGCCGCTTCAAGGGCTGACGAACTTTAAACGGATAGCTTTCGCTGCTTGGGCGGCTTAAAGTTTTCTTTGCATGAAACGGTTGAACGGCTAGTAAATTTCTTCACACGGAACGGCTGCACGGCTCGAACGGCTAGTAAATTTTTTCACACGGAACGACTACACGGCTCGAACGGCTAGTAAATTTCTTCACACGGAACGGCTACACGGCTGGAACGGCAAGTAAATTTCTTCACACGGAACGGCTGCACGGCTCGAAAGGCTAGTCAATTTCTTCACACGGAACGGTCACACGGTTCGAACGGCTGACAATTTTTTTACACGGAACGGCCACACGGCTCAAACGGCCCTTAATTTATGTTACACGGATAGCTTAAACGGCTCAAACGGCATCCCTTTCCGTGCACACGGCTACTGAACGACAAACGCGCGGCTATCCGTGTTAAAACGGCAAGTCCTAAGGAACGTTTTCGCGTGAGAGGTCACATATTATACGGTTTTCAAATGTACGCAGCACAGCATAGGGTATGCAACTTACTTGTAAATGGATTTTGTAAGCCCATTGATATTAAACCTTTTTTTCTACTTATAAAATTACGAACTTTTTTAGTGAAAAAATTCTGTACCTCCATGGTAGTCTTTAGACGCGTGACGTATACACATTATCATATTCAAGCTGTAATCGTTGTTACATCAGTGAAACAAGCCGCATTTTTCTACGCGTGTGCGCGATTACTTATCACCTGACAGATCTTCTAATGTATTTGAAAACCTACATGGATCAGAGACATCTCTTGCTTCGAGTTCTACGGACTGCTTTGACACATTATCATATTTTACACATTATCATATTCAAGCTGTAATCGTTGTTACATCAGTGAAACAAGCCGCATTTTTTCTACGCGTGTGCGCAATTACTTATCACCTGACAGATCTTCTAATGTATTTGAAAACCTACATGGATCAGAGACATCTCTTGCTTCGAGTTCTACGGACTGCTTTGACGTTATCAACTTCGAAATTCCTATGCATTCCTTTGATGTTATGTCGGGTTTAAGACCCCTTTTTGGGGGTTTAAGCAAATCTTAGTTTTCATTGTTTTGATAAAAAAAAGTTTGGAAAGTTTTCCTTTGTTATTTTTAGGTAATCACTTATAAACGTAACGCTTAGTAACGTTTGTGATAAGCAGTCAATATTGACGAGATCACCTGGTGTTTAAATGGAGTCTCAGAACGAGTAGAATAAATTTGTCTTAGGGTTAATAGGTAAAGAAAGCCGGCAATTTCCTTAGTGATTATTACCATTACTGATGCTCTTTTTAAAGGAGAAGTTCACTCCAGAATGGACATTAATTTTTTTTACGCCAATAAAAAGTTTATGCAAAGATATGTTATTCACCAAATTTCAGCTTCTAACGAGCGCTTAAACTCTACGAAATCCTTTTCTGAAGTAGCCCAAAACTCGACAACTGAACGCCGCCATCTTGGAGCTGTTAATGTGTGCGTGACGTCAAAGAGCTCAGCCTGAAGTTGAGCGGGAAAATTTTAATTACTTCAAACTCCTTGTTTCTTTGTAGTGGCTTTTGTTTGTCAAAATGCCTGTTTGTGCAGCTCCATTTTGCCTAAACAGAGCTCCACGAAATACAAAAAGAGGTATTTCCGTTTTCACCGTCTTTCAATATTAAAAGAACAATTGCTCAAAAGCGGACACAAATATTTGTGTGTTCCGGCGTTAAATTCGGGTCAGATCGAGTTCATTATCGAAGTGCAATTTTCTGCAACTTTTTCAGGTTGATCTATTATTACCTATCCTTCGAGACCCTCGATTTTTCTCGTCGTCCCGCTCGACAATCTGTCTCTGGGTCTCCGAGGATGATCATGTTACCAATGTTGCAGTATTGCATACGGTACGTGCATGTTGCAATCAATTTAAGCTTTGTGACAAACAGAACATAAACAACCAATAAGTCCATAAACGGCAATGTCGCCAATGTCCTTCGCGGTAATAAACGTCCTCCTCCACTGTTCGCGTCAGTCATGACGACATGAACGCGAACATTGCTGTTTCGTTTTGTTTACAGCATCCATCCTAGTTATTTTACGCCGGACGTTTCCTTGAACATTATAAAACATTACCAAAGTAGCAGACCGTACCAGTTTGTCGTAGCAGTGCTACTGAAAAGAATATATTTACTTGTTTGCTTGACCACAAAGAATCGCCGGGACCTCGATCAAACGCCCCCAGGGTTTATTTAAAAGTTAGCAAATTTGACCCGGCGTTTAATGGGGGACCCGCGTTTACTCGAGAAAATACGACGAAGTCAACAACAACAACAGCAGAGAGTTTCTCTGGTTGATTAAAAATCCTCCCTGAAATAAAGTAAAAAAGTGAAATAGCATAATCGTAACATTGGTTGGTATTGCGTCTGCCTTTTTTATTTTTTGTGGGTTTTTTCACTTAGGAGACTATATCTGTGATCTTCTTCGAAGCAGTCTTCCGTATAGTTTTCGGAACACACAAATATTTATGTCCACTTTGCCAGGAATTTTTCATTTCTGCCCATTCTTATAATCCATTCGTGAGCATTTTTTCCTTTAGATATTGAAAGACGGTGAAAGGTTTTTTTGTATCTCTTGGAGCTCTGTTTGAGAAACATGGAGCTGCACAAACAGGCATTTTGACAAACAAAACAAAACAAGAAGTTTTGAGTATTCAAACTTCAGGCTGAGCTCTTTGACGTCACGCATACATTACTAGCTCCAAGATGGCGGCGTTCAGTTGTCGAATTTTGGGCTACTTTAGAGAAAGATTTCGTAGGGTTTTAGCGCTCGTTGGAAGCTGAAATTTCGGTTAATAATATATATTTTTGTAAAAACTTTTTATTGGCGTAAAGAAAATAAATGGCCACTCTGGAGTGAACTTTTCCTTTAGCGCCTACATGGTAATTCATGCGTACTGAGCAGTTACAAAAAATAACAATTTCTTCCTTTCCTTCGCATCATATTTGGCCTGTACTTGAATCAACGTCCTTGAAACATTTGTTTTTTCACAATGGCTTGAAATTAAATTACGCTGAAACTTCATTATAGTAAATTAATGAAACATGTTTTTAACGCGAATAAAACTCGCGTTTCTTTTCTAAACAGAAATTTTGGCTCGAAGTTTAGGTATCCTCGATAAATGTTAGATAAAGTCGCAAAGTTTGGCAACGTTTGTTAGAATATTAAACAAATTATAAGCGTTCAAAGTCGGCGCGGGCACTTTCCGCTCCCCCCCCCCCCTCTGGATAGGGTTAAGAAAATAATGCATTTTTAGGTCTAGAAAAGAAGTTAAATGCCCTTACCTAACGGCTAGGGCATCAACTAGCAGCTCTCTTTGTAACGGTAAAGACTGTTTCCTAGTCAAATGGCCCATACAGCCGGAGCTTATCCTAGTTTCTGTAGCATTAAGCGACTAGGGGTATTGCTACTCCCCCTGGATGGGTGCTAGTCCTTCGCAGGGTTCTAGACCTTAAGCGTGCATTTTTTTTACTATAGAACATTGAAAGGCATCTTCAAGTGGGTAAATAACTCGTATGCCCTCTGATGTCTTCAGTGTACGGCTCTGGAGTCTTTATTGTAAGGCTGTGAGAAGTCTGGTAACAACTTTAAAAATAACTCTTACTTCACTGGCGCTTTCCGGACAGAGCACTTTGCGCAACTTCAACAAATGGCGCTTTGCGGACATAAGAGGCTCTTTTATTGGTAACATGAAAATCATTGCTAACGCCACAAATCTTTACAAATTAAGTTTGCACTGCACCCAACTATTGGGAAAATGTAAATGTACCAAATAGCCCAAAAAACAAGATAGAAGCTTGATTAGTTTACGAATTATGAAAGTGTTATGAACGGTCACCATTATGTCAAAAAACGTTTTTTTAGAAAAAGGACGAAAAAATTGCCCTCGAAAAACCGCTTCAGTGTTTCACGCCCAATCTCTCAAATATTACAGTTTGTGCGAAGTTTTAAGTTTTCAGGAGGTAAGTCATGGAAAGCTTAAATATTGGCGAAGATATAGACATTTGAACCATAGACGCAGGTAACGTCTGCGTCGTTAATCGGTGTCATAAACAAATATCTACTGAATGCGTTTGCAGCCAGAATTTTTGTTATACTTTTAATATGAAGGCATTAACAAAATATTTGTTTTGGACAAGTTTCAAAAAGTTACCGTGCAAATAATTTTCTTTAGAAATTTTTCAAATTTTACTATTATTGCAGCCTTGGTGCATGTCCAAAACTGTGAAAATTAACAAGGTGTGTTTCTATTGATCTAAAACAAATACGCGGGTATAAAGAGCAAAGACAGTTGTGAAACATAGTTAGGAAGTAAGGAAATTCCCCCAGAAACAAAGGCGCTAAATCTCTCTAGAGTAAGCCAAAATCACCCTTTTGTGGCGCTTTGCGGACATGACAATGTTAAAAAAAATCTGTAAAAAAATACCGGTTAGACCTAGTAGTGTGAAACATTGCATACAAGCATTTAAAAACGCATCTTTTAATGTGGAGTACAAAAACTGGCTTACTCTCAAGGTTTTAGACAACTTGTTTTAAAAAAAGGCAAAAATGGCACATTTTGAGGGAATGGCGCTTTGCGGACATTTTGTCGCACTCAAACATACCTTACTAAAACACGTGCTGACAGCACCATATAAATCTGATTAAGCTTAAACTCCACATACACATTGCCAATATATACATCTACCTTTTGGGTGAGAATCACATCTAACTCCCGTAAAATGATAGAGTTAGAGAAGCATGAAGTCAAAATTGTGCAAAAATGGGGCTTCCCGTTTTTCGTGTAACCTGAAACACCCACTCGACATGACACCTTTACTGAATCTTTTGGGACGAAAAATGAACGATTTCTAAACTTACGAGAGTTACTTGCCGCAACTCTATGAACCAGTTTAAGGCATCTTTAGTCAACATTTGGTCTATTTCTGGATTTTAAAACGATTTTCCAGCACGAACGGGCAGCAATGGCGCCTAGCGGACACATCTTTGCCATTAACAGACTCTTTCTCCGACACAAGTGAGCCGAATACTCTCGAAAACTAACATAACATATGTCTTAGTGTTAGCCATGCTTTCGCCGAGTTTTATGTCATAATAGTTTATTGTTGTTGAGTTATAGCTTTTTGGAGTTATTTTGAAAAAGTGTCCGCTCAGCGACCCAACGGGAGGAGTGGTAGTAGTAGTAGTAGTAGTAGTAGTAGTAGTAGTAGTAGTAGTAGTAGTAGTAGTAGTAGTAGTAGTAGTAGTAGTAGTAGTAGTAGTAGTAGTAGTAGTAGTAGGAGTAGTAGGAGTAGTAGGAGTAGTAGTAGTAGTAGTAGTAGTAGTAGTAGTAGTAGTAGTAGTAGTAGTAGTAGTAGTAGTAGTAGTAGTAGTAGTAGTAGTAGTAGTAGTAGTAGTAGTAGTAGTAGTAGTAGTAGTAGTAGTAGTAGTAGTAGTAGTAGTAGTAGTAGTAGTAGTAGTAGTAGTAGTAGGAGTAGTAGTAGTAGTAGTAGTAGTAGTAGTAGTAGTAGTAGTAGTAGTAGTAGTAGTAGTAGTAGTAGTAGTAGTAGTAGTAGTTGTAGTAGTAGTAGTAGTAGTAGTAGTAGTAGTAGTAGTAGTAGTAGTAGTAGTAGTAGTAGTAGTAGTAGTAGTAGTAGTAGTAGTAGTAGTAGTAGTAGTAATAGTAATAAATTGCTTTATTTGCATGACCGTTACCGTTTACAGTGTTGCAAAAGCATATCTAAACTAAAAGTAACAAAACGATCCTATTATATCATACTAAAACTTGATTAAGTTACATCGCTTTCACCTGATAATAACAATGCATCACGTAAATTCATACATGAAAAAATAAACTTCATAACTAGCTTATTAACATGATAATCATTAGAGTTCATAAGAAGTTTAATGTTTTCTGAGGTTGTTTTCCTTTCAAAGTCAGGTACTATCTCATTGATTCGTTTTAAGAATGTCCGCCTTTGGGAAGAGTATTTGCTACAATCTAATAAGAAATGTGTTTCGTTTTCTACTTGATTTGACTTGCACAATGGACATAATCTATTTGCTCTGGGTATATGGTCAGTCTGATATCTACCCAGTTCAATCATAAGTTTGTGATTACTTAATTTAAATTTCACAAGATTTTTTCTTTCATTAAAATATCTTAACTGTTGTAAATAATCAGATGCAACGTATTCATTTTTAAAAACTTTAAAAAATTCTAATTTCCTTGAGTGTTCTAGGCTATGTCGCCAGAAAGATATATATTTCTCTTTCATATTGGTTGTGTATCGTTTAATTCTATAATTATCTAAAGATTCCGGGTCGAAATTGGGGAGATGGTAGTGTTCTATTAAATTCAAAAAATTGGAATAAAATCCGGAGTTGTTGATAGAGTGTAAGTTCTTTGACATAAGAAAAGATTGTTTGACAATTGAGTCGTTGTCTTTCTTGTTTAGATAGACAAAGTATTTCATAATTCTCTGGTTAATTGGGATAATTAAAGGTAATCTTCCAAGTTCCGCTCTACAAGCTATGTTCGAGGCCTTATTGTTTACTTCTAAGTACCGTTTACAAAATTTGAGATGAATTTTTTCTATTGGGGAACTATCCCAAGTTTTAAAATTCTGTTTCATGTACATCCCCCATATCTCACTGTTGTAGCTTAAGATAGGAAATATCATTGTGTCAAAAATTTGGGATGCAGTATTAGGTCTAAGTCTATTAAGGGTTGAGTGTTTTCGTATACTAAAAAAGGCATGCATCGCTTTTTCTTTTAAGTGTTCGAGTGCAAGAGTAAAGTTTCCCGTTGGGGTTAAACGTGTTCCTAAATACGTGTATTCTTGAACAATTTCAATTGATTCAGTGCCTATATTGAAGCTGATGTCAATGGACTTTCTTTGGCGTTTTTGAAATATCATTATTTTTGTTTTCTTTGGATTGATTTTTAGCATCCACGTTTCGCAATAGGACGAAAGGACGTTTAAACAGTTCTGCAATCCAAGTTTGGATCTTGATAGTATAATCAAATCATCTGCGTACAACAGGGAGTTTATTTTTGTTCCATTTGGAAGTACAAATGGATCAGATAGAGTGTTTTCAAATAAATATGGCAAATTATTTATATAGAGATTAAATAAAAGGGGGCTTAGGATACACCCTTGACGTACACCTCGTGAGTAGTAGTAGTAGTAGTAGTAGTAGTAGTAGTAGTAGTAGTAGTAGTAGTAGTAGTAGTGTGGCTTTACAATCAAAAACAAACTAAATTAAGCTAAACTAGTAAAATGAAAACCTATTATATGTATTACAGAGATTTTAAGAAATCAATGTAAAGAGACATCTATTTATAAAAGCCCGTTTGAAACGTTCCGTTCTTACTTTAGGGAGTATGAAGTCATGGCCCCTTTCTCTAAGAGCTCTGTTACGTTTGGGTGGGAGCAAGTCATATAATACATGGCCAGTGTCACTTGTGATTCTGTTGAAAAGATCATTGTCCCTATTCTTTATAACATCAGATATCAAAATGATCTTATTTGTATAGCCAAAACGATAGGCTCCCGAAAAAAAGTGTCAATCCGATCTAAATATTTGGACTCGTCACGCGCCCCTCCCTAACGCGTGAACGATTAGTGGGGGAGAATGCGTGACGTGCCCAACGAGTTTGGCCGTGGACGTTAACCTGACGGTCGATTTCATGCTAAAAGTCAGTGAAGACCCAAGGCAAAATGTAGAGGTCTTTTTACTGCAACAAGAATATTTCCATGTAAAAAGGCTCATCACTGGAAGGTGAAAGAAATTTTAAGAAACGTGTGGCAGAGCGATAAAGAACTCAATTCTGAGAATTAAATATAATTATGTATTAGAACCTCTTGAAGGCACTTCTGAACAATCCTTACACTTTGATGCCTTCTCTAAATTTTGAGTGCACTTACGATAACAGTGCTTCCGTCGTCTGCTACGTAATTTTAATTCCAAAGTAATACGCTGACTTGCCATAATTGAAAACGGATCAATGCGCAGGAATTTTGACGGATATTGTAATAAAACGAGGTGCATTAGGTCATGGAATCAGTACGGCTCCTCTACTCTCATACCGGATATAGCACATTTATGCAGTATCGGTTTCGGAGAACTTGCAGTGTAACACAACGCCATGAGTGTGTCACGTTTTATTTTCATACCGTAAAATAAAGCAACGCATTAACAGGAGACAGATTCTCACATAATTTTTGTTATGCTTATTTTAGTATGGATCCTCCCCCTACTCACATACCGGACATACGACAATTATATGCTGTATCAGTTTCGGTGAGCTTCCAGTGTAACACAACGCTGTTCGCGTGTCACGTTTCAGCTTCATACTATATTTAATAAAGCAAAGCAAAAACAGGACACAGATTTTATGCTTCGGCTTGTGCGTATGCCTTAAATGTGCTTATTTGGGGTTAAATATTCTAAAACAATCATAGAACAATTAGAAACACGGCAAAACTACTGGAGCGAAAAGTCATATTTTCATATCATAATTCAAAGTAAATAATGTTTTTTAGGACAGGAAATCGCATCTATTTCTTATTAAAACTGATTAAAATATCTCTATGTTTCAAAGCTGAAGCGGCAACATTTCACACTGATAATATGAAAAGGCTTGTCAGCTCAAGTGATGCATGCTGAGTACCGGCTTCAAGTAAACAGGAACTCGTAGGTCACATGATATTCATGTCATATCACGACATCCCCTTATATTGTTTTCACAGAATCGATGCATCACTTTTCTTGGAATCAAGTGTCGCTTACTCGCATGAGATCATTTGTTCACGACTCCAAAAAAGATGCTCTATCACCTTTTGCATATAGCATTTTTGTTCATACTAACGCTGCGGAACACATCTGCTGCCGAAAGAGAAATTTATGTTTCACCAAGCGGAAATGATTCGTCACCTTGCACTAAAGAGATCCCGTGTAAGACAGTCGATGTGGCACTCTCGCTCGCTTCTGGGCTCATCTCTACAAGGATAATACTGGCTGAAGGAAATTACACGATGAAAAATAGCCACAATTTTACTAGGATGACTACGTTTGAACTGTTTGGCGATGGCTCAAATCGAGACGACGTAAAAATAACGTGTGATGCAAATGTTAGCCTTTCGTTTATTCTTAGCGAGAATATTTCCTTCGAGGGAATCAGGTTACAAAAGTGTGGTGGATGGCATCGGAGTTCTGTTAAAAAGAAAAAAAATTATCCAGAACTCCAAGGTGCGAAATTCAAGACAGCCTTGGATTTTCGATATTGCCGAAATCTTCGCATCTACGATGTCGAAATTTCGTCATCTCCAGGACTAGGCGCTAATTTGTACGACGTCGGAGGCTTCGTGAACTTTACAGACAGTGTGTTTGCTGATAATAAGGCTTCTAATGACAGCAACTCAGATAAAGCAAGAGAATGGAAGCCGCTTTCCGAGTACGTGCATTCAGGAGGCGGGATTTTTATTATTTTAAACCGGTACGGCTCTAATACAGTAAATGTAACGCCAAGCGAGCATGACTCATATCAACACGACAACCACTATTTGTTTACAAATTGCCACTTTCTAAGAAACGAAGCTCGCTTGTCACGCACCAGTGAATACAAAGATCTCAATACACCAGAACTTTCTTTTAGTAGAGGTGGCGGATTGGCAGTGTTCTTCAATGGGAACGCAACTAGATGCAGCGTTGTAATCCAAGCTTGTAACTTCATTGCTAATCAGGCCTCGTGGGGAGGGGGTCTTCAAATTGAAACGACTGACAACACGGAAAACAATTCCTTTGTAATAGATGGAACGACGTTTCTGGGAAATACAGCAGATTTGGCTGGTGGAGGAGCTCGCACTGGAAATACGCCACACAAAGATGCTCAGCTTATTTTGAATCGGTTCCATATGAAGAACTGCACATTTGCAAACAACGTGGCCGTATGGGGAGGTGGTGCCTCAATCTTTGGCACAACAATTCCCCGAAAATGCGCCAAACACACAGATCCTAACGTCACTCAGTTCTACTTCAACGGATGCAGCTGGCAGAGCAACATAGGAAATGTGGGGGCCGCCATGGGGCTATATCTTTACAACTATAATGAAGACCAAATTGGACCGCAAATTCCATTCCGTGTTTGTTTTGATAATGATACCCTGTTTGAGTCTAATGAGGTTCAACTTCTTAACCGCTCCCTGACGATAGGACAAGGAGCTCTCTACAGTATGGAAGTACCTATGATATTCAAAAACACTTCCAAATTTGTGAACAATAGCAAGTCCGCCTTAGTTTTAGATGGATCAACACTCGAAGTTCATGACCAACTACAATTTATCAACAACACTGGGTTTAGAGGTGGTGCGATAGCAATGTATGGACGATCGAGAATTATTTTCCAGGAAAATGCAAACTTGACCTTTGAAGCAAATTCGTGTGAAGACAAAGGTGGAGCAATGTATATTCAAGCCCCAGGACCTCCCCTGGTAAGTTTCAACGCAACTGGTACTAACATTTACACTTGTTTCTTCGGCTATTTCAATCCCACCGTGGATTATAATGAGTGGAAAACAACCGTCATCTTTAAAGATAACAAATCGCTGCGTAGCACCTTGGGAAAGTCAGTCTATGCCACTACACTTAAAAGCTGTTGGCAAGCGGGCGAGAATCGACGAAACAACACCGTATTGAGATGGAACTTTGTCAAGTTTGAAAACTTGCCTGAAAATTTCAGGAACTTTTCTGGCGAAGTTGCGACAGACCCAGTGGATATAGAGCATGTAAAGAGTGACTGGGAGGTTGCTCCAGGTGAGGTTTTTGATGCAACTGTTATTTTGCGTGACGAGGTTAAGAATCTCGTTCCAGGAATTATTGACATTGTGATCAAACCGCCTTCAGTTGGCCTTCATAACCCATCAACCCTGTTTCTCACGACTGGCAAAAAAATTACAAATATCATTTTACACGGAAGAGAAGAAAGCAGCTTTTCTGTTGAGCTAAATTGCATCGGTAATCAACTTTTAGGAATAAAGATACAAAATGTAACGTTAAAGAAGTGTTACCCCGGATTTCGTTTTTGGAATAAAACATCCATGTGCAAATGCATGAATTCGAAGTCCTTCCCAAAATTAAGAGACCAAGCTAGAGGCGTCTCAAGATGTACTTCTGATAGGAAGAGCCTTTTGGTGAAGCAAGGATACTGGGCAGGAGAAGTTGGCGACAATTTTTCTACGTATGTCTGTCCTGATGGATACTGTAATTCAAGCGAGTCAAGCTCTAACGAGTATCGTTATGTTAAGGATTTCATGTGCAACGAAGGTAGAAATCAGAGCAGCATACTTTGCGGACAATGTGATGGAAATCACACCATAACTGTTGGTAGCGAACAATGCCAAAAGGGATGCTCGAACTGGTACTTGTTTCTCTTGATACCGTTTGGTTTAGTCCTTCTTCTGCTTGTTATGGGAATCATGCTGATAGATCTCGACGTCTTTACTGGATACCTAAACGCCTGGTTGTACTCCTACCAAGTCATGAAACTCTTAGTAGCAGATGGATTCCAATTTAACTCTTTTAGTGAATTTGTCATTGCTTTAACCAATATGCAAATTCAAGTTGAGGGCCACAGCTTCTGTTTGGCAAAAGGCTGGGACGATGCAGACAAGCTAATGGTGATGTACGCCATGCCAGTGTACGTAATAGCAATTGTCGTCTTGCTAGCGAAGATGGTGGGCGCCTTTCCAAACTGGTGCTTTAGCCAACGGGTCAGAGCTCCATTTCGCGGCATATGCACCATCCTTGTACTTTGTTATACGGATGTTACCTATATTTCTCTCAGGATTTTGCGTTACGCCAACGTTGGATCAAAGACCGTGCTTTTCGTCAATGGTGACATACAGTATTTCAAAGGGAAGCATCTCATTTATGGAATCGTTGCCATATTCTTCATTGTGGTGTTCGTGTTACCGTTTCCGTCGTTCCTTTTATTTCGCCCGCGGCTGACAAATAATCTTCGCCCCGTGCTAAATCTCAATCGCTGGAATCCGTTTTTTGATGCTCTTCAAAGTTGCTTTAAAGATCAGTATCGCTGGTGTGCGGCTTTCTACTTTATCTGCCGGCTGGGTATCCTGGTGATTTATACGTTTATGCCGGCGAGTCCAGTGAAACGACTTCTGTTGGAGGGCTGCTGTATCTTGATCCTGCTGATCTTTGCAATCCTAAGGCCCTACAAGGAAGCTCGTGATGTCAGAGAAGACGAGAAGAGCTACGAGTGGATGTACATATCTGACGTAGTACTCCTGACCACTCTTTCCTTCATTGCTATGATAAGTTCCCCAATTGACAACAACGGTACGACTACCAGAGGTGTAAAGAATGGTTTCGAAATAGTTCTCAACATTTTGTCGTGGGTCCCCATTGCAGTGTTGTTGGTGTTGGCCTGCAGTTTTGGCAGAAGATACCTACCCGCTTGCCAACGACCTCCAGATGATGCGACCGCACCAGTTATGTCTGAAACTTCAGACACCAGCAGGGCAAGCATGTCGGCAACTCCTGAACCATCCGAAACTCGACACAGCAGCAGAGGAAGCCACAGCTTGACAGGCAGGCCTCAAACACCCCGTTCTCTCTATAGTAGCATAGAGATCATTACCAACTAAAATTAAAATAAGTAACTTTCTTATATATTTGGTGAATGAAAAGTACCGTAATGACAGACAAGTAAAATCGCCTGCAGTGATTTGATGCTTTTACTCCTCGATTTATGATGAGGTTAAATTCTTTAATCTGGTTGGTTAGCAACAGTCTCGATATTTACCCGCGCTGCAATGAGGTACTCGCACTCTAGTGGGTTCCTATTTAATTCATCTAAAAAAACGCCTTAACTGTCGCCGTTGATCTTTTCGTTGATTTTTTTCCCCTTGATTTTTCTACAGTTAATTGGTAACAGGACTTTATGTCGTTCCATTTTGTCTGTAGTCATATTAGTGAATACCAAAACGAATTTTCGCTTCGCAGTTGCTTAATTAGACATGCCAGGTTGACGAACATCGCGGGGATTTCGTCATTAACTGGTACTTATTCACTTAATTCAATCGAAAACTTTAAATTAGAGGTTTTAAATGGGAACCGACCAACATGTTGGCTAAAAATAGACTATACCAAAATGTTTACTTTTAAGGCTCTTGTTCCCAACAGCGCGTGCTCTTATTGGCCACTTCGAGGTCACATGACATCTAACAATAAAACCGTTTCCCGCCAAAAGTCTTTGAGCGCGCAACATTGCAAAATCTATGACGTCAGAGGGTAAGAGTGTAATGTTGCCCGATAATGTTGACCGACGACCGCCGTTTTTCTGAGTCTTCGTTGTGCTATATAACAAATCACTTAATGACTAGTCCCTCAGGAAACATTGAGATTCTCGGGGAACAAAATTAACCGTTTCCCTTGGGAGCAGTCATTAACACGCACGGCCATTTACCGGTCCTTTTGGACCGGTAGCGCGAAAATTCCTAGAAAATTTGCCTTACTTCCGTTTTCCTCCAAATTTGGAGAACAGGAAGCTGATATGATTAGCCAATTACAGAGCAATTTTGGGCCAAGACACTTGAATGTCCCTTTCATGACCAATTTTCCAAGCGTGACCCGTGTTTGTTAAAAAAATTTCAACATGGCGGCCGATGTGGAATGAACTTTGACAGACTCTAAACAGCTTTTAAAAGCCGGTGAAGATGGTTTTTGAGGAGGAAGTTGATCCAGAAATTTTTCAAGTCTCAAACAAAGTTATTTGGACAGTTAGCTCGAAATTCGAAGCGAAAAATTGAGGTAAATGATCTTTTATTTTGCTTCGCACATGTTTGTGTCTGTTTGCGATATAAGCACATGTTCTTCAAAATGCGACAAAAAACCGTTCGGATCGCCGTTTTTTTTTATGTTTAGAAACTTGCCTTTATCATAAACAATTTGTCCTTTGTCGAGTTTGGGAAGGTAAAGCTCAATTTCTTTGATAATCACTTGTTTTGTAGGGATTATGCAGACGTGAGTAGCCGCACGTAACTTGAGCTCTGATAAGTCGTTGCCATGGAAACTGAAATGCGATCCTTCTGTTTACGTAAGAAAAAAAATAATAATTAAGTCCCTCTTTGGAATTTTTTCAACCGGTTTTCGGGAGCAATTTTGTCTTAGAACACGGAAAATGATTACTTGGACCTTAAAATTTACCCAGTGGAGCGTTTTTGCACTATTTCGGTTTTACCTAAATTTTGTGACTTATTTTTACTGATTTTTTGTGATTCAAAATTTTTATGAAACGTTTTAAGTATTCATGAAGGAGATTATATTTTTTCTAGAAAGCATATTTTGTGCCCTTTCAAATGAGATATTGGAGACTTTATAGCTGTAAATACTTTTGAAGTTATTAAATAAAATGTGCGACAAGGTCAATTTTGTATTATTTTTGTTGTGACAACAATGAGTTAAGTGTATAATATTAAATTGTAAAACTATTGTGGGTTCGTCACGCAATCTTCACCTACAGCTGTACGTGCTGAGCAGAATTGCGTGACGATACAATTAGACGAGATGATGGCCAATCGTCCATTACATTATGATTGTCGTCCAGGAAAACGAAAAATAATTGGAAATTTTTTTATTGTAGGAGAAGCTAAAAAGTGGCAAAATCGTTTTTGTTTTATTTTTATTGCCTAGGATAATCAATGTATCATTGTATAGTGGAACCTTGGCTTAATACTGCACTGAGAGGCTGGACTGTATTTTCAGGCCTTCATTGTGTGGGTTTGGCAAATAAACACAGTGCATTCGAACCTCCCGTAACGGATATCTTTCATAGGCGGACCCCTAACGCTTAACACGGACATTTTTTAGCTCTGATCAGTACACAACTCCCCCAAGTTGACACTTTTTTAAGGGTGTCCGCTTACGGAAGGTTCGACTGCACATTAAAAAAAACAGTGTTTGTAGATGAGGATACAGTGTAGAAATACTTTTATTAGAATAGAGTTTTTTACAAACTTTCTAACGTCTTACCTCTAAAATACTCAAAATAAAAAGTATATAAGAGTTTCGATTTTGTAATTGGAAAACTATAAAAAATATATCTAACTTGATTTGATAAAAGGTGTCTCCCGAAATTTGACATGACACCGTAGTTCTGAAGCCCTATTCCTGTAACGAACGCTGAATGAGGGCTAATTTTAGCTCAAGTTTAACGTAAGGTACTCTAGTTTATGTGTTTTTTAACCAAAAAGACTGCATATACGGCATTTTGTTTAAATCAAGAATTCTATCAATTTAATTAAGAGTGTTTACAACTTGAAATGTGAGTCAAAATTAATACCAAGATAGACATAAGAAAACACTCGGCGGAGAGCAAAACTGTAGCGTTCTTAAAGCATGCACGTCTCAAATAAACTGAACTAAAGCATTCTACATCGACATTCGATTCAACTTTAAGCAAATCAGGCGAAATATCTGAGGAAGCGGGCATGTGTTATCTCAATTGTCAACTCCATTGTCGCGGCCGGAAATGCACACGATCGCATCGCCTCCCACTAGCGAATCACAGAGAACTATGAACTATGAGTGTTAGCTAGGCGGAGATGACGCCTAAAATTGAGGGAAAAAGAAAACTATGTACTCACATCAGCGCTTGAAGCGATTCCTTGGCTATCCAATCCGACATGTTTCTTTTAGAAATAACCGACAATGTCCCGGATGTATTTGAATGTGGTCGAGCGCGTAACGCCCGCTTCCAAACTTCAACAGTAAAAAACTAAGTCTTTAGCCACGGTAAAGTTCAAGCCAAATATCGTTATGACCGCCTTCAAATCAGCCCGTATAGTCTAGTTCCGAGTCCTAATTGATGTGGCTAAAGACCTTTGCTGTCTAAAGCAAGCTCAACATTATCTGTACCTGGCAAAACGAGCCGACCGGTTATCTGTGTTTAACCGCCTAAGGCTCGGTTTGAGGTACGATAACAGCCGACGCACAACTTGCAAATCGTAAGACTTTCACCTTCACGGGACTTAATGATGTCCTCCGGCAAACTTCCTTTAGACAGCAGAATGGAAAGCTATAGATCACAACTGTTCAACTAGTTAGCGCGCGCAACTAGAATTCAAATGAAAGAGAGGGGTTGGAGTTAGAGACTGGGCTAGACTAACCACAAGTAATTCTAGGGGGAGGGAGACGGGGGGGGGGGGGAGACAGGGAGGGAGAAAAAAAAGTAAGATTGCATTCACTACATTAGACAGGGCGACATTTCATTGGAAGAAAGCCGAACAATTCTCCGTATCCTCAAACAAAAAAAAAAAAAACAAAAAAAAATGAAACCCCATACATTCCTTAACAGCCCGATAGCCACCTTTTATCAAATCAAGGTAGATTGTGCACAAGAATAAGTTATTTCTGTCCTAACGCAGCTCTGTAGCTCATTTCAAGCGATAATAGACCACAAAGTGAATGTAAAATCCATCAAATTGAAAAAAGAACCGATTTAATGAGCCAAAGTTGAGGAGTAATGAATTAGCTGACTTGGAGTTTCAGTAAATCAAAGCTTTAATCTTAGATGTCACCAAGCAGTAACACACACACGCAGTATGACCTTTTAAAGACCTTTAAACCTAACAGTAATCGAGTCTGCCCGCTTATTTGACAAGAAATGGGTAAACGAGAGTGAAAACACGACTTTGGTTCAATAATTCAGCTAAAATTTGTCTTAACTCGACAATCCATTGAACAATCTAACTTGATTTGATAAAAGGTGTCTCCCGAAATTTGACATGACACCGTAGTTCTGAAGCCCTATTCCTGTAACGAACGCTGAATGAGGGCTAATTTTAGCTCAAGTTTAACGTAAGGTACTCTAGTTTATGTGTTTTTTAACCAAAAAGACTGCATATACGGCATTTTGTTTAAATCAAGAATTCTATCAATTTAATTAAGAGTGTTTACAACTTGAAATGTGAGTCAAAATTAATACCAAGATAGACATAAGAAAACACTCGGCGGAGAGCAAAACTGTAGCGTTCTTAAAGCATGCACGTCTCAAATAAACTGAACTAAAGCATTCTACATCGACATTCGATTCAACTTTAAGCAAATCAGGCGAAATATCTGAGGAAGCGGGCATGTGTTATCTCAATTGTCAACTCCATTGTCGCGGCCGGAAATGCACACGATCGCATCGCCTCCCACTAGCGAATCACAGAGAACTATGAACTATGAGTGTTAGCTAGGCGGAGATGACGCCTAAAATTGAGGGAAAAAGAAAACTATGTACTCACATCAGCGCTTGAAGCGATTCCTTGGCTATCCAATCCGACATGTTTCTTTTAGAAATAACCGACAATGTCCCGGATGTATTTGAATGTGGTCGAGCGCGTAACGCCCGCTTCCAAACTTCAACAGTAAAAAACTAAGTCTTTAGCCACGGTAAAGTTCAAGCCAAATATCGTTATGACCGCCTTCAAATCAGCCCGTATAGTCTAGTTCCGAGTCCTAATTGATGTGGCTAAAGACCTTTGCTGTCTAAAGCAAGCTCAACATTATCTGTACCTGGCAAAACGAGCCGACCGGTTATCTGTGTTTAACCGCCTAAGGCTCGGTTTGAGGTACGATAACAGCCGACGCACAACTTGCAAATCGTAAGACTTTCACCTTCACGGGACTTAATGATGTCCTCCGGCAAACTTCCTTTAGACAGCAGAATGGAAAGCTATAGATCACAACTGTTCAACTAGTTAGCGCGCGCAACTAGAATTCAAATGAAAGAGAGGGGTTGGAGTTAGAGACTGGGCTAGACTAACCACAAGTAATTCTAGGGGGAGGGAGACGGGGGGGGGGGGGAGACAGGGAGGGAGAAAAAAAAGTAAGATTGCATTCACTACATTAGACAGGGCGACATTTCATTGGAAGAAAGCCGAACAATTCTCCGTATCCTCAAACAAAAAAAAAAAAAACAAAAAAAAATGAAACCCCATACATTCCTTAACAGCCCGATAGCCACCTTTTATCAAATCAAGGTAGATTGTGCACAAGAATAAGTTATTTCTGTCCTAACGCAGCTCTGTAGCTCATTTCAAGCGATAATAGACCACAAAGTGAATGTAAAATCCATCAAATTGAAAAAAGAACCGATTTAATGAGCCAAAGTTGAGGAGTAATGAATTAGCTGACTTGGAGTTTCAGTAAATCAAAGCTTTAATCTTAGATGTCACCAAGCAGTAACACACACACGCAGTATGACCTTTTAAAGACCTTTAAACCTAACAGTAATCGAGTCTGCCCGCTTATTTGACAAGAAATGGGTAAACGAGAGTGAAAACACGACTTTGGTTCAATAATTCAGCTAAAATTTGTCTTAACTCGACAATCCATTGAACAATCTAACTTGATTTGATAAAAGGTGTCTCCCGAAATTTGACATGACACCGTAGTTCTGAAGCCCTATTCCTGTAACGAACGCTGAATGAGGGCTAATTTTAGCTCAAGTTTAACGTAAGGTACTCTAGTTTATGTGTTTTTTAACCAAAAAGACTGCATATACGGCATTTTGTTTAAATCAAGAATTCTATCAATTTAATTAAGAGTGTTTACAACTTGAAATGTGAGTCAAAATTAATACCAAGATAGACATAAGAAAACACTCGGCGGAGAGCAAAACTGTAGCGTTCTTAAAGCATGCACGTCTCAAATAAACTGAACTAAAGCATTCTACATCGACATTCGATTCAACTTTAAGCAAATCAGGCGAAATATCTGAGGAAGCGGGCATGTGTTATCTCAATTGTCAACTCCATTGTCGCGGCCGGAAATGCACACGATCGCATCGCCTCCCACTAGCGAATCACAGAGAACTATGAACTATGAGTGTTAGCTAGGCGGAGATGACGCCTAAAATTGAGGGAAAAAGAAAACTATGTACTCACATCAGCGCTTGAAGCGATTCCTTGGCTATCCAATCCGACATGTTTCTTTTAGAAATAACCGACAATGTCCCGGATGTATTTGAATGTGGTCGAGCGCGTAACGCCCGCTTCCAAACTTCAACAGTAAAAAACTAAGTCTTTAGCCACGGTAAAGTTCAAGCCAAATATCGTTATGACCGCCTTCAAATCAGCCCGTATAGTCTAGTTCCGAGTCCTAATTGATGTGGCTAAAGACCTTTGCTGTCTAAAGCAAGCTCAACATTATCTGTACCTGGCAAAACGAGCCGACCGGTTATCTGTGTTTAACCGCCTAAGGCTCGGTTTGAGGTACGATAACAGCCGACGCACAACTTGCAAATCGTAAGACTTTCACCTTCACGGGACTTAATGATGTCCTCCGGCAAACTTCCTTTAGACAGCAGAATGGAAAGCTATAGATCACAACTGTTCAACTAGTTAGCGCGCGCAACTAGAATTCAAATGAAAGAGAGGGGTTGGAGTTAGAGACTGGGCTAGACTAACCACAAGTAATTCTAGGGGGAGGGAGACGGGGGGGGGGGGGGAGACAGGGAGGGAGAAAAAAAAGTAAGATTGCATTCACTACATTAGACAGGGCGACATTTCATTGGAAGAAAGCCGAACAATTCTCCGTATCCTCAAACAAAAAAAAAAAAAACAAAAAAAAATGAAACCCCATACATTCCTTAACAGCCCGATAGCCACCTTTTATCAAATCAAGGTAGATTGTGCACAAGAATAAGTTATTTCTGTCCTAACGCAGCTCTGTAGCTCATTTCAAGCGATAATAGACCACAAAGTGAATGTAAAATCCATCAAATTGAAAAAAGAACCGATTTAATGAGCCAAAGTTGAGGAGTAATGAATTAGCTGACTTGGAGTTTCAGTAAATCAAAGCTTTAATCTTAGATGTCACCAAGCAGTAACACACACACGCAGTATGACCTTTTAAAGACCTTTAAACCTAACAGTAATCGAGTCTGCCCGCTTATTTGACAAGAAATGGGTAAACGAGAGTGAAAACACGACTTTGGTTCAATAATTCAGCTAAAATTTGTCTTAACTCGACAATCCATTGAACAATCTAACTTGATTTGATAAAAGGTGTCTCCCGAAATTTGACATGACACCGTAGTTCTGAAGCCCTATTCCTGTAACGAACGCTGAATGAGGGCTAATTTTAGCTCAAGTTTAACGTAAGGTACTCTAGTTTATGTGTTTTTTAACCAAAAAGACTGCATATACGGCATTTTGTTTAAATCAAGAATTCTATCAATTTAATTAAGAGTGTTTACAACTTGAAATGTGAGTCAAAATTAATACCAAGATAGACATAAGAAAACACTCGGCGGAGAGCAAAACTGTAGCGTTCTTAAAGCATGCACGTCTCAAATAAACTGAACTAAAGCATTCTACATCGACATTCGATTCAACTTTAAGCAAATCAGGCGAAATATCTGAGGAAGCGGGCATGTGTTATCTCAATTGTCAACTCCATTGTCGCGGCCGGAAATGCACACGATCGCATCGCCTCCCACTAGCGAATCACAGAGAACTATGAACTATGAGTGTTAGCTAGGCGGAGATGACGCCTAAAATTGAGGGAAAAAGAAAACTATGTACTCACATCAGCGCTTGAAGCGATTCCTTGGCTATCCAATCCGACATGTTTCTTTTAGAAATAACCGACAATGTCCCGGATGTATTTGAATGTGGTCGAGCGCGTAACGCCCGCTTCCAAACTTCAACAGTAAAAAACTAAGTCTTTAGCCACGGTAAAGTTCAAGCCAAATATCGTTATGACCGCCTTCAAATCAGCCCGTATAGTCTAGTTCCGAGTCCTAATTGATGTGGCTAAAGACCTTTGCTGTCTAAAGCAAGCTCAACATTATCTGTACCTGGCAAAACGAGCCGACCGGTTATCTGTGTTTAACCGCCTAAGGCTCGGTTTGAGGTACGATAACAGCCGACGCACAACTTGCAAATCGTAAGACTTTCACCTTCACGGGACTTAATGATGTCCTCCGGCAAACTTCCTTTAGACAGCAGAATGGAAAGCTATAGATCACAACTGTTCAACTAGTTAGCGCGCGCAACTAGAATTCAAATGAAAGAGAGGGGTTGGAGTTAGAGACTGGGCTAGACTAACCACAAGTAATTCTAGGGGGAGGGAGACGGGGGGGGGGGAGACAGGGAGGGAGAAAAAAAAAGTAAGATTGCATTCACTACATTAGACAGGGCGACATTTCATTGGAAGAAAGCCGAACAATTCTCCGTATCCTCAAACAAAAAAAAAAAAACAAAAAAAAATGAAACCCCATACATTCCTTAACAGCCCGATAGCCACCTTTTATCAAATCAAGGTAGATTGTGCACAAGAATAAGTTATTTCTGTCCTAACGCAGCTCTGTAGCTCATTTCAAGCGATAATAGACCACAAAGTGAATGTAAAATCCATCAAATTGAAAAAAGAACCGATTTAATGAGCCAAAGTTGAGGAGTAATGAATTAGCTGACTTGGAGTTTCAGTAAATCAAAGCTTTAATCTTAGATGTCACCAAGCAGTAACACACACACGCAGTATGACCTTTTAAAGACCTTTAAACCTAACAGTAATCGAGTCTGCCCGCTTATTTGACAAGAAATGGGTAAACGAGAGTGAAAACACGACTTTGGTTCAATAATTCAGCTAAAATTTGTCTTAACTCGACAATCCATTGAACAATCTAACTTGATTTGATAAAAGGTGTCTCCCGAAATTTGACATGACACCGTAGTTCTGAAGCCCTATTCCTGTAACGAACGCTGAATGAGGGCTAATTTTAGCTCAAGTTTAACGTAAGGTACTCTAGTTTATGTGTTTTTTAACCAAAAAGACTGCATATACGGCATTTTGTTTAAATCAAGAATTCTATCAATTTAATTAAGAGTGTTTACAACTTGAAATGTGAGTCAAAATTAATACCAAGATAGACATAAGAAAACACTCGGCGGAGAGCAAAACTGTAGCGTTCTTAAAGCATGCACGTCTCAAATAAACTGAACTAAAGCATTCTACATCGACATTCGATTCAACTTTAAGCAAATCAGGCGAAATATCTGAGGAAGCGGGCATGTGTTATCTCAATTGTCAACTCCATTGTCGCGGCCGGAAATGCACACGATCGCATCGCCTCCCACTAGCGAATCACAGAGAACTATGAACTATGAGTGTTAGCTAGGCGGAGATGACGCCTAAAATTGAGGGAAAAAGAAAACTATGTACTCACATCAGCGCTTGAAGCGATTCCTTGGCTATCCAATCCGACATGTTTCTTTTAGAAATAACCGACAATGTCCCGGATGTATTTGAATGTGGTCGAGCGCGTAACGCCCGCTTCCAAACTTCAACAGTAAAAAACTAAGTCTTTAGCCACGGTAAAGTTCAAGCCAAATATCGTTATGACCGCCTTCAAATCAGCCCGTATAGTCTAGTTCCGAGTCCTAATTGATGTGGCTAAAGACCTTTGCTGTCTAAAGCAAGCTCAACATTATCTGTACCTGGCAAAACGAGCCGACCGGTTATCTGTGTTTAACCGCCTAAGGCTCGGTTTGAGGTACGATAACAGCCGACGCACAACTTGCAAATCGTAAGACTTTCACCTTCACGGGACTTAATGATGTCCTCCGGCAAACTTCCTTTAGACAGCAGAATGGAAAGCTATAGATCACAACTGTTCAACTAGTTAGCGCGCGCAACTAGAATTCAAATGAAAGAGAGGGGTTGGAGTTAGAGACTGGGCTAGACTAACCACAAGTAATTCTAGGGGGAGGGAGACGGGGGGGGGGGGGGAGACAGGGAGGGAGAAAAAAAAGTAAGATTGCATTCACTACATTAGACAGGGCGACATTTCATTGGAAGAAAGCCGAACAATTCTCCGTATCCTCAAACAAAAAAAAAAAAAACAAAAAAAAATGAAACCCCATACATTCCTTAACAGCCCGATAGCCACCTTTTATCAAATCAAGGTAGATTGTGCACAAGAATAAGTTATTTCTGTCCTAACGCAGCTCTGTAGCTCATTTCAAGCGATAATAGACCACAAAGTGAATGTAAAATCCATCAAATTGAAAAAAGAACCGATTTAATGAGCCAAAGTTGAGGAGTAATGAATTAGCTGACTTGGAGTTTCAGTAAATCAAAGCTTTAATCTTAGATGTCACCAAGCAGTAACACACACACGCAGTATGACCTTTTAAAGACCTTTAAACCTAACAGTAATCGAGTCTGCCCGCTTATTTGACAAGAAATGGGTAAACGAGAGTGAAAACACGACTTTGGTTCAATAATTCAGCTAAAATTTGTCTTAACTCGACAATCCATTGAACAATCTAACTTGATTTGATAAAAGGTGTCTCCCGAAATTTGACATGACACCGTAGTTCTGAAGCCCTATTCCTGTAACGAACGCTGAATGAGGGCTAATTTTAGCTCAAGTTTAACGTAAGGTACTCTAGTTTATGTGTTTTTTAACCAAAAAGACTGCATATACGGCATTTTGTTTAAATCAAGAATTCTATCAATTTAATTAAGAGTGTTTACAACTTGAAATGTGAGTCAAAATTAATACCAAGATAGACATAAGAAAACACTCGGCGGAGAGCAAAACTGTAGCGTTCTTAAAGCATGCACGTCTCAAATAAACTGAACTAAAGCATTCTACATCGACATTCGATTCAACTTTAAGCAAATCAGGCGAAATATCTGAGGAAGCGGGCATGTGTTATCTCAATTGTCAACTCCATTGTCGCGGCCGGAAATGCACACGATCGCATCGCCTCCCACTAGCGAATCACAGAGAACTATGAACTATGAGTGTTAGCTAGGCGGAGATGACGCCTAAAATTGAGGGAAAAAGAAAACTATGTACTCACATCAGCGCTTGAAGCGATTCCTTGGCTATCCAATCCGACATGTTTCTTTTAGAAATAACCGACAATGTCCCGGATGTATTTGAATGTGGTCGAGCGCGTAACGCCCGCTTCCAAACTTCAACAGTAAAAAACTAAGTCTTTAGCCACGGTAAAGTTCAAGCCAAATATCGTTATGACCGCCTTCAAATCAGCCCGTATAGTCTAGTTCCGAGTCCTAATTGATGTGGCTAAAGACCTTTGCTGTCTAAAGCAAGCTCAACATTATCTGTACCTGGCAAAACGAGCCGACCGGTTATCTGTGTTTAACCGCCTAAGGCTCGGTTTGAGGTACGATAACAGCCGACGCACAACTTGCAAATCGTAAGACTTTCACCTTCACGGGACTTAATGATGTCCTCCGGCAAACTTCCTTTAGACAGCAGAATGGAAAGCTATAGATCACAACTGTTCAACTAGTTAGCGCGCGCAACTAGAATTCAAATGAAAGAGAGGGGTTGGAGTTAGAGACTGGGCTAGACTAACCACAAGTAATTCTAGGGGGAGGGAGACGGGGGGGGGGGGGGAGACAGGGAGGGAGAAAAAAAAGTAAGATTGCATTCACTACATTAGACAGGGCGACATTTCATTGGAAGAAAGCCGAACAATTCTCCGTATCCTCAAACAAAAAAAAAAAAACAAAAAAAAATGAAACCCCATACATTCCTTAACAGCCCGATAGCCACCTTTTATCAAATCAAGGTAGATTGTGCACAAGAATAAGTTATTTCTGTCCTAACGCAGCTCTGTAGCTCATTTCAAGCGATAATAGACCACAAAGTGAATGTAAAATCCATCAAATTGAAAAAAGAACCGATTTAATGAGCCAAAGTTGAGGAGTAATGAATTAGCTGACTTGGAGTTTCAGTAAATCAAAGCTTTAATCTTAGATGTCACCAAGCAGTAACACACACACGCAGTATGACCTTTTAAAGACCTTTAAACCTAACAGTAATCGAGTCTGCCCGCTTATTTGACAAGAAATGGGTAAACGAGAGTGAAAACACGACTTTGGTTCAATAATTCAGCTAAAATTTGTCTTAACTCGACAATCCATTGAACAATCTAACTTGATTTGATAAAAGGTGTCTCCCGAAATTTGACATGACACCGTAGTTCTGAAGCCCTATTCCTGTAACGAACGCTGAATGAGGGCTAATTTTAGCTCAAGTTTAACGTAAGGTACTCTAGTTTATGTGTTTTTTAACCAAAAAGACTGCATATACGGCATTTTGTTTAAATCAAGAATTCTATCAATTTAATTAAGAGTGTTTACAACTTGAAATGTGAGTCAAAATTAATACCAAGATAGACATAAGAAAACACTCGGCGGAGAGCAAAACTGTAGCGTTCTTAAAGCATGCACGTCTCAAATAAACTGAACTAAAGCATTCTACATCGACATTCGATTCAACTTTAAGCAAATCAGGCGAAATATCTGAGGAAGCGGGCATGTGTTATCTCAATTGTCAACTCCATTGTCGCGGCCGGAAATGCACACGATCGCATCGCCTCCCACTAGCGAATCACAGAGAACTATGAACTATGAGTGTTAGCTAGGCGGAGATGACGCCTAAAATTGAGGGAAAAAGAAAACTATGTACTCACATCAGCGCTTGAAGCGATTCCTTGGCTATCCAATCCGACATGTTTCTTTTAGAAATAACCGACAATGTCCCGGATGTATTTGAATGTGGTCGAGCGCGTAACGCCCGCTTCCAAACTTCAACAGTAAAAAACTAAGTCTTTAGCCACGGTAAAGTTCAAGCCAAATATCGTTATGACCGCCTTCAAATCAGCCCGTATAGTCTAGTTCCGAGTCCTAATTGATGTGGCTAAAGACCTTTGCTGTCTAAAGCAAGCTCAACATTATCTGTACCTGGCAAAACGAGCCGACCGGTTATCTGTGTTTAACCGCCTAAGGCTCGGTTTGAGGTACGATAACAGCCGACGCACAACTTGCAAATCGTAAGACTTTCACCTTCACGGGACTTAATGATGTCCTCCGGCAAACTTCCTTTAGACAGCAGAATGGAAAGCTATAGATCACAACTGTTCAACTAGTTAGCGCGCGCAACTAGAATTCAAATGAAAGAGAGGGGTTGGAGTTAGAGACTGGGCTAGACTAACCACAAGTAATTCTAGGGGGAGGGAGACGGGGGGGGGGGGGGAGACAGGGAGGGAGAAAAAAAAGTAAGATTGCATTCACTACATTAGACAGGGCGACATTTCATTGGAAGAAAGCCGAACAATTCTCCGTATCCTCAAACAAAAAAAAAAAAACAAAAAAAAATGAAACCCCATACATTCCTTAACAGCCCGATAGCCACCTTTTATCAAATCAAGGTAGATTGTGCACAAGAATAAGTTATTTCTGTCCTAACGCAGCTCTGTAGCTCATTTCAAGCGATAATAGACCACAAAGTGAATGTAAAATCCATCAAATTGAAAAAAGAACCGATTTAATGAGCCAAAGTTGAGGAGTAATGAATTAGCTGACTTGGAGTTTCAGTAAATCAAAGCTTTAATCTTAGATGTCACCAAGCAGTAACACACACACGCAGTATGACCTTTTAAAGACCTTTAAACCTAACAGTAATCGAGTCTGCCCGCTTATTTGACAAGAAATGGGTAAACGAGAGTGAAAACACGACTTTGGTTCAATAATTCAGCTAAAATTTGTCTTAACTCGACAATCCATTGAACAATCTAACTTGATTTGATAAAAGGTGTCTCCCGAAATTTGACATGACACCGTAGTTCTGAAGCCCTATTCCTGTAACGAACGCTGAATGAGGGCTAATTTTAGCTCAAGTTTAACGTAAGGTACTCTAGTTTATGTGTTTTTTAACCAAAAAGACTGCATATACGGCATTTTGTTTAAATCAAGAATTCTATCAATTTAATTAAGAGTGTTTACAACTTGAAATGTGAGTCAAAATTAATACCAAGATAGACATAAGAAAACACTCGGCGGAGAGCAAAACTGTAGCGTTCTTAAAGCATGCACGTCTCAAATAAACTGAACTAAAGCATTCTACATCGACATTCGATTCAACTTTAAGCAAATCAGGCGAAATATCTGAGGAAGCGGGCATGTGTTATCTCAATTGTCAACTCCATTGTCGCGGCCGGAAATGCACACGATCGCATCGCCTCCCACTAGCGAATCACAGAGAACTATGAACTATGAGTGTTAGCTAGGCGGAGATGACGCCTAAAATTGAGGGAAAAAGAAAACTATGTACTCACATCAGCGCTTGAAGCGATTCCTTGGCTATCCAATCCGACATGTTTCTTTTAGAAATAACCGACAATGTCCCGGATGTATTTGAATGTGGTCGAGCGCGTAACGCCCGCTTCCAAACTTCAACAGTAAAAAACTAAGTCTTTAGCCACGGTAAAGTTCAAGCCAAATATCGTTATGACCGCCTTCAAATCAGCCCGTATAGTCTAGTTCCGAGTCCTAATTGATGTGGCTAAAGACCTTTGCTGTCTAAAGCAAGCTCAACATTATCTGTACCTGGCAAAACGAGCCGACCGGTTATCTGTGTTTAACCGCCTAAGGCTCGGTTTGAGGTACGATAACAGCCGACGCACAACTTGCAAATCGTAAGACTTTCACCTTCACGGGACTTAATGATGTCCTCCGGCAAACTTCCTTTAGACAGCAGAATGGAAAGCTATAGATCACAACTGTTCAACTAGTTAGCGCGCGCAACTAGAATTCAAATGAAAGAGAGGGGTTGGAGTTAGAGACTGGGCTAGACTAACCACAAGTAATTCTAGGGGGAGGGAGACGGGGGGGGGGGGAGACAGGGAGGGAGAAAAAAAAGTAAGATTGCATTCACTACATTAGACAGGGCGACATTTCATTGGAAGAAAGCCGAACAATTCTCCGTATCCTCAAACAAAAACAAAAAAAACAAAAAAAAATGAAACCCCATACATTCCTTAACAGCCCGATAGCCACCTTTTATCAAATCAAGGTAGATTGTGCACAAGAATAAGTTATTTCTGTCCTAACGCAGCTCTGTAGCTCATTTCAAGCGATAATAGACCACAAAGTGAATGTAAAATCCATCAAATTGAAAAAAGAACCGATTTAATGAGCCAAAGTTGAGGAGTAATGAATTAGCTGACTTGGAGTTTCAGTAAATCAAAGCTTTAATCTTAGATGTCACCAAGCAGTAACACACACACGCAGTATGACCTTTTAAAGACCTTTAAACCTAACAGTAATCGAGTCTGCCCGCTTATTTGACAAGAAATGGGTAAACGAGAGTGAAAACACGACTTTGGTTCAATAATTCAGCTAAAATTTGTCTTAACTCGACAATCCATTGAACAATCTAACTTGATTTGATAAAAGGTGTCTCCCGAAATTTGACATGACACCGTAGTTCTGAAGCCCTATTCCTGTAACGAACGCTGAATGAGGGCTAATTTTAGCTCAAGTTTAACGTAAGGTACTCTAGTTTATGTGTTTTTTAACCAAAAAGACTGCATATACGGCATTTTGTTTAAATCAAGAATTCTATCAATTTAATTAAGAGTGTTTACAACTTGAAATGTGAGTCAAAATTAATACCAAGATAGACATAAGAAAACACTCGGCGGAGAGCAAAACTGTAGCGTTCTTAAAGCATGCACGTCTCAAATAAACTGAACTAAAGCATTCTACATCGACATTCGATTCAACTTTAAGCAAATCAGGCGAAATATCTGAGGAAGCGGGCATGTGTTATCTCAATTGTCAACTCCATTGTCGCGGCCGGAAATGCACACGATCGCATCGCCTCCCACTAGCGAATCACAGAGAACTATGAACTATGAGTGTTAGCTAGGCGGAGATGACGCCTAAAATTGAGGGAAAAAGAAAACTATGTACTCACATCAGCGCTTGAAGCGATTCCTTGGCTATCCAATCCGACATGTTTCTTTTAGAAATAACCGACAATGTCCCGGATGTATTTGAATGTGGTCGAGCGCGTAACGCCCGCTTCCAAACTTCAACAGTAAAAAACTAAGTCTTTAGCCACGGTAAAGTTCAAGCCAAATATCGTTATGACCGCCTTCAAATCAGCCCGTATAGTCTAGTTCCGAGTCCTAATTGATGTGGCTAAAGACCTTTGCTGTCTAAAGCAAGCTCAACATTATCTGTACCTGGCAAAACGAGCCGACCGGTTATCTGTGTTTAACCGCCTAAGGCTCGGTTTGAGGTACGATAACAGCCGACGCACAACTTGCAAATCGTAAGACTTTCACCTTCACGGGACTTAATGATGTCCTCCGGCAAACTTCCTTTAGACAGCAGAATGGAAAGCTATAGATCACAACTGTTCAACTAGTTAGCGCGCGCAACTAGAATTCAAATGAAAGAGAGGGGTTGGAGTTAGAGACTGGGCTAGACTAACCACAAGTAATTCTAGGGGGAGGGAGACGGGGGGGGGGGGGGGAGACAGGGAGGGAGAAAAAAAAGTAAGATTGCATTCACTACATTAGACAGGGCGACATTTCATTGGAAGAAAGCCGAACAATTCTCCGTATCCTCAAACAAAAAAAAAAAAACAAAAAAAAATGAAACCCCATACATTCCTTAACAGCCCGATAGCCACCTTTTATCAAATCAAGGTAGATATATATTATTCAATATTATAGACCTGTTGTGAAACTGATACGAGATTTGAATCTTTGGTTAATTTAAAACAGTTTTTAAGTGTTCACCTCTTTATCGTAAGCAAACTTACTTCAATTTTAAGTTTAAAAGTTTGATGGTCCAGAAGGAGTGATCTCGCCGGTAACTAACCTGCTGAAACTAAGAAAAAAATAACCAAGAATAAAAAAAAAAATAAAAAATGACAATTATGAAAAAGTTTGACCAGATCAAATTACGGAGTCATCATTATTTACCACCCAGAATAAATAACGACTTTCTAGGGACAAAGTAATTTACAAATTTAAATAAAATACCTCGTATACAATTTGATGCATTGTTATTGTTCGTTTTTAAATTAACCGTGGGTTATCTTTCTTTTAGGAATTGCATGTGACGGGTAAAAACACATCTTATAATGATTCTATTGAGTTTTTTGTCGCTGAGGACGACAATATATTACCATAGTTAAAAAAAAATATGTTGACGCATTTTTTTTCCACCAAATGAATTTTCATACCTCCTGAATAACTCCGTCGTCCAGGAAACTATTGCCATGACAACGCGACATTGTACAAGCACAGTTACAGCAAGGCGCCCAAAAGTGTGACCACTTTTAATTTATTCAAATTCTTTCGTGCAGATTTAATCCAATCAGAAGTCAACTGCAAGCTATCCACGGCTTTTGATTGGATTAAATCTGCACGAAAGAATTTGAATAAATTAAAAGTGGTCACACTTTTGGGCGCCTTGCTGTAAAGACAACGCGAACTATAATTAATTGATGTAATTTGAAAACTACAACAGTCATCCTGTCCGTTTATCAGAAGAATGTCAGTTCGCGATTAATTTTGTCGGAGTTTGATTTGTGATTTATTAAGGGTTGTTTTATGCTTTACGTTGAGAGGAATCCAAGATAGGATAAAATGTTAATTTTGCGAGATTGGAAAGTCAATTTTTTACAACACAAACAGTCAAAACACTGTTTTCCATAATTTTCCTTATGCTCAGTGTCGCTTATTCCATTCGTACAAAACAAAAAGAACTTGCGAGGAAAGCGAGTTCAAAAGAAAAAACAAAGAAAAACAAAACAATAACAGCATCAGCAACAACAACAATGACAACAAAAACATACCGTGACCATATGCATGATTCATTGTTTTTGTTGCTTTGCCCAAGTTTAAAGATGGCCGTCTTTGAAAGACGTATACAGTAAACACCCGCGTATAAAAACCTAGAATTTTTGGGTTCACCCTGAATGGGTTCTTATATTTTGGGGTAGTTTTTCCGAACTCAGGCTGATTAGGTTCTTAGTAGGTTCTTATTTGTAGGAGTTGTCATAGTGATACCATTCAGAGAGCTACTGTAGTACTAGTATGTCATAATGGTTGAACATTTGTATTTTAAACCGCAAAAATGCCAAGCCTTATTTTTTAAACAATAATAAATTCAGCAAAAGTCAGGGCACTCTACAGATTCAAGTCCCAAGGCTACACCAGTATAATTTTATACAGTATTCTATACTCTGTATTTAAAAGATTTTCAATTAAACAAATTTAATTGAGCATTTTAATACCCAAATATATAAGAACCTATTTAGGCTGGCTAAGAACAATAGGTTCTTATACAAAAAAAAAAAAACACTCTTATTTTGTAGCCAAAATACTGAATTTTAATTGATAGAAATTGTGAAATTTCTGAGAAACACCATGAAAATGTGTTTTTACTGTATTTTACTGAATGTGTTGGTTTATCACGAGTTGGGTTCTTTTTCTCTAATATATCTTACTATCGGGGTACATTTTACTGTGCAGTGGGCTGAAAAATATATCGTTCGTGACGGTCTTCGTTTTGGTGGCTCCTTAAATCGGGACCCCACCGACCTGTTACATTCAAGGAATTCAAAATTGTGCGCAAACTAAAAGGATTTTTTACGCGCGTTTTTATATATTTCCGCGAGTTTTTAAAAATAGAAAACTTTTCGCTAAAATTCAATGTCGCAAAAGTTTAATTGCCAGTGTAATGAGGTTGTCAAGAAGCTGTGTAAGATTCCAGATGAACAAACAACTTGATGTCCAACCAATTTCAGTTGCCAGGAAAAATAAGAGTAATACTGATTTAGCGGTAAATGGCATTAGTGTGATGGGGTTCATTAAAAACTGCCGAGTAGTTAAAAAACTAAACTTTTCATTTGAATTTCTTTCGCTTAGTATTATTTTAAATGTCAAACAGCGAAGGCAGGGAAATACGTTTGGCAAATTATGGTTTTATCGCTCACATAAATTCGTTCTGAGCTAGTGAGCTTAGGCCCAATTTATCGGTCGCTTTTTAGCGACATCGATTTTTAATAAATTCAAGCCGTAGTAATGTTGACTCCGTTGCAGTACATCATGTAACAATGTGTTCGTTTTGTTCTTTGTGTTAGTATTGTGCTGATTTAAAGTGATCTCGCTTAGTTTTTGAGACTTAAATTATAATCCGACGCCGCAACTAAAAGGCTGCCGCCGCAATGCAATTGAACTTACAGAGAATAATAAACTCCGCAGAAATCGCAATTCAGGAAAAAAAATGTTTGCTAGCAGCTTGTAAGTTAAAACATTCGCGAAAAGTGCGTTACTTTCGATTGTCTCAACTACTGTAAATGATCTAATAAACGCCCGGGGCGTCTATTAAATTTTAGGGGTCCTGAGGAGGGGCGTTAAATAGACATGAGGCGTTTATTAGAGAGAGACGTTTATTACAATTTTACTATAACAACGTCAACAAAACAAAAAAGATGCGTATTTTGCTCTCGGAATAAGATAGGAAACAGAGTGCGAATGGGAGACATATCTAATCTGCGCTAATGAAAAGCCTAGAGATGTTCATAGTTCGATATCGATGTCTTCATCGTCATCGAGGTCAACCATGTTGGCGTCGTTGGCCTCTTCGATGTCCGAGTCAAGCAAAAACTAAACAAAGTGCGTGATTTTACATTATGGAGCGTTTCCTTTGTTTTTGAGGCGATTCTTGGAGGGGGCGTCTATAAGACACGGGGCGTTTATTAGAGAGGGGCGTCTAATATAAATTTTACACGTCAGGGGAGGCGTTTTTTTAGATACGAGGCGTTTATTTGAGAGTGGGCGTTTATTAGATAATTTACGGTAGTCTCGTTCAGGATAGTTGCAACCCTTACTCCGTGCTCTCCGACCTTTTCGGGCCCACCATAACTTGATAGTGCACGCAAAGCATGAACACATTGTTAATTTACAATAAGGGCATATAAAATAGATGCACCGCAAATATGCAGAGCCAACATTAAAGAAGCACCGCAACACAGTGGGTAAGAAAAACTAAGTATTTCAGTCGCGAACGACATGGGATATAGGTTCCCTAATGAACGGGTTTAATATTAATTGACTTCTTTGAAATGTCTCGGTTAAGGAGAACGCAAAACGAAAATGATGTTTGCATTCACTGTATTTGTTATTTTTTAGTGATTTTCATTGTCATGGTTTCAAAGTTTAAAGGACAGAAGACGAGTTTTTTGTTGTTACATCGTTATTAAAGGAAGAGTACAGTAATACTGAGCACAGAAAAGAAAAACAATTATCATTCAAGTTGTTTCAGGTTCCAGATGAACAAACAAACATTCTGCAATTTTCATAATTGCAAACTTCTTAATTAAAAAGTCAGAGTAATCATCGTTATAAATTAAGATGTCATTCAGTCTTGAATCTCACAATTTTCAAACCTTTGAAGACCTCAAAATGATGATCGTATTGGTACTCGCCGCTTTGGCTTTGCAGTCGGACATTTACGCAGGTAAAGAAGTTTATTGTAATTTTATTATGAACCCCGTTTACGGACAATTGTTTTTCTTGGGTAAGACCGTGATTAGTTCTAAGGTAGAATTATAAGAGAGATGAATATGTAACACTACAATTCAAAGGCAAAATGAAAGGTATCATCATCGAGTTGAAGTCTAAGTTTTGAAGGAGTAGTCTAAGGAATGCACTTCTTGTTAGTCAAGATTAGTCAACAGCATAACTATTATTACGCTAGTACATGCACTAAAGCTCAACGAGTTAGGACGGAATCTCCCAGGACTACGAGTATTAACTGGACAAAATTATGTACCAAAATTATTAACATCTTGTTGCAAACTTCTGTGTTACTGTTTGAAATATTTTATCAAAAGAAACCAGCATTTCAATCAACACGAAACATCGAAAACAAATTTTGAAGTTCAACTGAATTCCACTGAATCGCTTAAAAGACGATAGCTACACGTGAAATTTTACATCAGTTTACGGTTCTTGTGAACTTTGAAATTCATTTTCTCAGGCTCTGATAAGAAATTGCTGTTAATGTTATCTAGGATAATTACTTACATCTTTAGTTGTTACAAGGATAGAAACTAAGCAATCGGACTAAAATTATTCTGGTACTAGATTTTTGTCCAACTAAAATTGATATTACTCGATTGCCAGATCGATTCCGTCTTAAAAAATATTTCTGTTTTGTGCGTTCGAAAACATAACAATCAGCTCTCCCTCCAACGATATGTTGATTATGTTCATTGTCGTTTTCCATGCTCATATTTAAATGTGCGAAGGTACATAGTCGTATATTTAGGCCCCGTCCACACTGACCCGGGTAAATTTGAAAGCAGAGAAATTTGAAAACGCCCCGTAAATTTGAAAACGATACGTTTCATTTTTTGAGCGTTTTTGAAAAGCCCCGTTTTCGGTGACCAAAACGCCGTTTCAGTGTGGACGTTTGGCGTAACCGGGGAAAAAAAGATGCGTTTTCAAATTCACGCGAGTCAGTGTGGACGGGGCCTTAGTTCCATTTTGACCAAAACTGTTACGCAATCTCCGTAATTATCCCCTTTTAAACCATCATTTCGTTTTTTTTTCCTTCCAGTGAGCGCTGGCTGTCCAAAGCTGCCTCCCATCCCATTAACGTATCCTGTCTACAAGTGGTGTATAACTGGGCCACAGGTAGTCAATCGAACCTGTACCTTTGTTTGCGTCAGAGGTTATTCTCTGGAAACTGACCCAAACCGGGTTTTTTTCCGATTTGTGTGCCAGGCTAATGGAACTTGGAGCGGAAAAGTACACAAATGCGTGGGTAAGTCCAACCCTAGCTCCCAGCCAAAAAAAAAAGAGTTTTGGCGGGAAGATTTTATGTTAATTCTGCAAAATGCAGAACCATGCATTCTACCGACCTAGGGAGATCTAAATTAATTATATATCGTAATATTCCTAAAATAAGCCTGGATTTTTGTTGTTTCTAAAAAACATTTTAACCCTCGGACGTACAAGGGGGGGGAGGGGGGGAGGGTGGATGCCCCCCCATGAGGTTTTTTCCAAATTTTGAGAAAAAGATTTACTCTACAGTACTGAAACTTTTAGTAGCTGTTCATTCATCCTTTGCCGAAATTTTTATATGTCAACCATGTGTCAATGATATTTGACGTTGCCATGGCAACAGCATAAATACAGACAGGTCTTGCTAAAAATCGTCATTTTTTAACATTTTTCTTTATTTTTTCCAGTTTTTTTCAACAGAATTGCACGATTTGTTTATTTTAACATTCCATAAGCATTCTGACTTGATTTTGCATCAATTTCCGTTATTTTTGACTTTCTAAGAAAATGTTAAAATCCAAGATGGCGGATCCAAGAGGGCGGCTCTAATGACGTCACGTGACGTCATATGACGTCACAGCCAATTAAAATTATGCCATCTTGTAGAGTAAGCTACGGGTTTTCTTCTGAGAGCAAAATAATTTCGCTACGCCTTAATATAACAAAAACTCCGTGGAGGGGTTCCATCCACCACCCCCCCCCCCCCTTGTACGATGGTGGGGGTATGAGTTTGCTTGTACGTCCGAGGGTTAAAAACATATTTATGAGCACACTGTATGAGTTTGCTGTCGAGGAGTAAAGAAAGGGAGGTTTTATGACAAAATGTTTTTATTTCAGCAAAGACTTACCCTGGGTACCAGAGGATTTTTTCTCGCGCGCGGTAAATACTTCGGCGGCCGAAGGCCGTCACCACGAGTGGCGAGGCCGCGAGAAAAAACCTCGTTTTTTGAGCGGGTCGCAATAAAGACATGACTGACACCGGAAAACGGGAAGGAAAAACCTGGCACTCAGCTGCAGGATAGCAAAGGCTGGGGTTTGAGAAAAAGAGCAGCTTCACGCTGATTTAGGTTTCCAAACATTGCAACTATAATGGTTTAGGGAACTTGCTATTACGGATGAAATCGCGCGAGTCGCCTCACATTGGGCGTCCGTCCCGCCACACTTGTTCGCGCATGACGCAATGTAAAGAAATGTGGATGGATTAATTTTGAAATTGAAAACGAAAGGGTCCGTTCAAAAAAGGGCAATACAAAATTACAATTTGACACTATTCCACAGCGATAAAAATCAACAGAAAACTACAATTGGCAAAAACTTAACTTTTTGTCTTGGAATACATTTTGTTAAAAAAGACGTTGCAGCTGAGTGATTTAAAAAAAAATGTTTTCTGGTTGCCAATCAACGCTATGTACACATGCATTTCTCTGCTGTTGTAGGCCCCTTAAGCTATTTTACCTGTTTATCAAAGTTCAGTCAAAGACCGCTATTTCATAGATGTAGGTTGGAAGGGGGGAGGGGGTGGGGGGACTCGTAGGCAATTGCCAAAACAATTAGTGTGAAAAAAATCGAATTCTTAAGTTCCCGTGAAAGAAACAGCACCATAAGGAGCTTGCTATAACTGAAATTCGGGATCACAAAAACTATTTAACAGCCTCCCCCTTATTTGTATCTTGGAAATTTTTGATTTCATACCTAGCTTGATACTTGCATTTCTCAGACGCTAGAGCCCCAAACCTGCGCTGTCCCGATGACATAACAGTCACCGCCAGGAAAGGAAGCCCATCAGAAATGGTGTCCTGGAAAATAGACGTTGACGACAATTCGATCGCAGTCGAACCCAATGCCAAGGTCACGTTGCAATCCAGTCACGCGTCTCCCCACAATTTTACCATTGGCCGACATCTTGTTGCTGTCACGGCCACTGATAAAGCTGGAAACAAGGCGAGGTGTATGTTTTGGGTGTACATCAAAGGTAATCTTATAAATATTATTTATTGGAATACGTTATCCACGGTCGCTTATTATTAGGTACCAGAATGAAGCAATGTCAGTCTTTCTAGGACTTCATTACAGAGTTACACTCACCCTTCAAATATGATTAATGGAGATCGTTTAAAAGGGAAGTATCCTGGGTATTTGTGTAATTTCAAAAGCTGAGAAACATTTCATTGTTAATGCAAACCTTAATTCAAAAATGGTCCAGGTTTGTTATAAAATACCGCCTAGTATACTTAAAACGTTGGCGAGTGTTTCTGGCCTTGGGTAGAAAGGGTCAAAATGAATTAGTACTTGAAAACTGTCGGCTCTTTTTTTTCAAGTTCTCGCCAAATTCTCGCCTGTTTGTCCCAAAAATATGCTAGAAACGATCACGATTTGTTCTTTTATTCAAGAATTAGGTTGAAATATTTCCCTTCGTGATCTAGGGTTATTTTCAAAAACTACTATAGCACAGTTTCGTCGAAAAACAATCCTCTTTATACTTCTCCTTTATAATTTCATTTCCAGATTTGGAGCCACCAACTTGTAGCTTCTGCCCAGGCGACATTGTCAGAGAAGGGAAAAGTTCGTTGGTAAGAGTGTCATGGGACGTGCCAGTTTGCTCCGACAATTCACACTTGCCCCCCAAAATCGTCCCCAGTCGACGTAACGGTGAACACTATCGAGTTCCTGGAACATATAAAATTCAGTACACTGTAGAGGACTTTGCGTTCCCGAAACCGAACATTTATACCGGGTGCTCCTTTAACATAATACTAAAGAGTAAGTAACAACTTTATATCTGTCTTGATTTAAGAAAACAAGGCCCCAGGAACTGCCTGAGGCCAGCAACTCTCTTAGCCCTCTCCTCCCTTCCCCCTGTGGATTTCAGAGAGCCCAGGGCGGGGCACTGCTAGGAAGCCTTCCCATGCCCAATCACAGCTGAGCTCTCAGTGGTCTCAAGGCTTCTGAGCCAGCCCCCAAAAACCAAAAGCCAGGAGCAGTCCTGACCACATTTCAAAGCAAAGTCTTTGCAGAAAACAAGCCAAAAACCTGACTTTAGCCACCCCCCCCCCCCCCCAGCCGGATTGCAATTCAACAGCTGACCCAGGGCTCCCTAGGGTTGTTAGATCAGGGCCCCAGCTTGCTGCCCACGGGGTCGGTGACGTTGCCCCCCGAGTCGGCCTTCAAGCACGGATCCCGGAGTCCACGTTTTGTCAAATCCAGACAGATATACTCTATACGTTGTTAACTTTTTTAAGGTAAAGATGTAAGTAATTATCCGTGATAACACCAACAACAATTTCTTATCGGAGTCTGAGAAAATGAATTTTAAAGTTCACAAGGTATAGGCAAAATCTCACGTGTAGCCATTTTGTAAATTCGGCTTAAGCGATTCAGTGGAATTCAGCGGAACTTCGAAATTTGTTTTCGATGTTTGGTGTTGTTAGAAAAGATTTCTTTTGATAAGATATTTAAAGCAGTAACAAAAAAGTTTGCAATAAGGTGGAAATAATTCTGGTACAACAATTTCTTATCAGATTCTGAGAAAATGATATTCAAAGTTCACAAGCTATGGGCAAAAGCTCACATCTTTAAAGCGATTCATGGGAATTCAGTGGAACTTCGAAATTTGTTTTCGATGTTTGGTGTTGTCAGAAAAGATTTCTTTCGATAAGATATTTGAAGCAGTAACACAAAAGCTTGCAATCAGGTGTAAATAGTTTTGGTACATAATTTTGTCCAATAACTACTCCAAGTCCTGGCGGATTTCCTCTTAACCGTTACAGATTTTGCTGTCCAAACAACACCAGTCCAATCAACATTATTCTTATACACTATCATATACACTGCTTATCACTCACCCTAAGATAGAGTTAAAAAATCAGGCACAAAAAGACCCTACATTAGAACATGAAGTTCATTATTCATGAACATAAATCGTTTATGCTTGCCAAGAAATTAGACAGAGGGTATCTGAAGAGCAGGCAGAAAAGAAGATTCCAACTGGTATTTGGAAGGTCACGGGTTTGACTTCTGTTTCGCGCTCAGAAGCTATATTTTGTTCCCTGAGGAAATTCGAACTAAGAACAATTCTTCTTTTGGATATCGTATTCTGTATTGGCATTAAGACTAACTTGGTATGATCACTTTTAGGGCCCAGATGTCCTATGTACCCTCCTCCAAAGAACGGTGCCTTGGTTTGTTTGAACCGTGATGATGGCTCGTCTGCATTTTGCCAAGTGGTTTGTCAACATGGCACTGATTTTGTGGCTCCCCCTGCCTATTTATACATTTGTGATGACACAGGCACATGGCGAACGCATTATCTTTTTCCAAACCTCCAGCTTCCGTGGCCGGATTGCGCAAGTATGTATTCAGCTAATTCTTTTCCAGATGGCTCCCCCTGCCTATTTATACATTTGTGATGACACAGGCACATGGCGAACGCATTATCTTTTTCCAAACCTCCAGCTTCCGTGGCCGGATTGCGCAAGTATGTATTCAGCTAATTCTTTTCCAGACAATTAAAGGAGAAGTTTATTCCAAAATGCCAGATGGCGGCGGCCGGTTCTCGATTTTTGGACTACTTCAGACAAGGATTTCAAAGGGTTTTAACACTCTTTGGAAGCTGAGATATTGGTGACTAACATATCTTTGTATAAACTTTTCGTTTGCGTGAAGAAAAAGAAAGTGCCATTTTGAAATGAACCGGTCCTTTATGTCTCAAACGTCAGCGATGCCTCTGAAGTGAAGGCATCATTTTGGGCAGAGCCTCTGGACACAAAGCTAGAATGCTGATCTGTTTCGTTCTAGTGGTAAGGCTCTGAAATTTCGTGGGGGGGGGGGGGGGGGGGAGGTGCCCCCCTAAGGCATTTTCCAAATTTTGAAAAAAAATTGGAAAAGGTTCAGCTGGCTTTTCAAGAAACCTTACCAGAAGTAAAGATGTTTATATCTTCTGGTTACTGTATCTACCCCAAACGCTGAAAATATGCAGCTTTTCATTCTCGTCGGTTAATTTCTCAGGTTCCTTTGACATCTTGGAAAAGAAAATACGGTCATTTAAGTAAGGATGTATAGAGTGGATTAACCCTCGGACGTACAACTAGCCGACAAGTGGGGGGCCGAGTAGCATCTACCCCCGTTAGGTTTTTCCGAAATTTTGAAAAGAGGATCATGTTAACTCTACAATGCTGAAACTTTCAGTAGCTGTTCATTCATTCCTTGCAGACATTTTGACATGTCAACCATGTGTCCATTATTTTTGACTTTGCCTTGAGCAGGTCTGGCAAGGAATCGTCATTTTTAACATATTTATTTATTTTTTCCAGTTTTTTGAAACAAAATTGAACGATTTGTTAATTTTTACATTCCATAAGCATTCTGGCTTGTGATTTTGCATCAATTTCCTTGATTTTGTGACTTTCCAAGAAAATGGTGAAATCCAAGATGGCGGAAAGTGCTAATTCTATTAGCACACGCTTCTTTTTTATAGACATTCTATAAAAAGACATTTTATAGACACATTTTATACACACTTCTAAATTCCAATTTGATCTGGAATCACTGGGATCAAGAAAAGCCACTTTGTGGAAGATCTCACTGGAAATTTCCCATTATTATTATTCCCATTAGTTGCTGTACGTTTTATCAAGAAAAAATTCTCTTGTTGACGAGTTTCCCTAAGTAGTTCTCGTCGCTTGACTGTTTGAAATGAGAAACTTTATGTTGATTACTGTCAGGACTAAAATGATTTAAGTCACTTCTTATAAAAGTTATTTTTTATTTCTTATTGTTTTTTTTCTTCAGGCGGCGCTGGTCCTTCAGTGGTGAACAACCCCGGACTGTCGAAGTATTTCTTTTTTAATGGAAATCAGGCACACTCTCAAGTTGTTTCGGAATTAAAGCAGAAATTTCTAGACTTCGCTAAAAGTCCAAGCATCCCACCATTTTATTGTATGTTCAACAGCGACTGTAAACCTGAAAAAGTTCACGTTTATGTTTAACCGTGATTTTTCGGGAACATGTAACAAGGTCCAATTTGGCTTTGTTCTGTAGATTGAACGACTGGAGATTAAATCGTAGAACTAGAAAGTAAAAATAAAAGCTATCGCATGTAAACTGTTACAGTGTGATTTTTTGTTTCATAAATATTCATTTTGCCAAGCCTGAAATGTTCACGTAAGTGATCTCACGCCTTTAGCCTTCAATTCACGCCATAATTCCTCGGGGAAACTCATTTTAACAACGGTAACCAAGAGAAATATTATTTTCTCTTACTGTAACGTGACATTCCGTTACGAATTCTATAGACGGTTACGTATGGTTCACAACATTGTAATGGGGAAGGGTGGGGGGATTTGAATTTTTTCCCCTGTTTCAAGTGTAAAAAACGGCAAGTGGCCCAAGAATTGTAACGTGAATTATAGCCACACTGAGTCAGTGATTAGGCTACAGCGCGGGGTTCCTTTCGCCTCGAGAGTGATGAAATGACGGAGTGATTATGCTACTTTACAAGTAAAAAAAATAGTGGTTACCAAATTCTTTTTCGAGATACGATATCTAAAAGAAGACGCATATTTTAAATGAACTAATGCAGGCCAACAACTTCCTTTGTCCCTGTCCTTGCCATTAACAATTGGATTTGCAAACGTTCAAATCAGCAAAATACTGCAAAATGTAATTGATTCGATCGCGCGCAGGAAGAGAAAATAAAAATTTTAAAGAAAATTAGCTATATATTGTCAGTCGGTAGAATAATATCCCAAAAGGTTATATATCACTTAAAAACGGGGGTCACCGAGCGTTTAAGTGAGGAAACTGTAAGCGAAGTTAACGCTACGGCAACCCACATTATAACGGGTTCCGTTGGTTATAAGGTTCTTTTTGCTATCTTACAATCAAAGTGCATTCTACCATGTTCTTTAGGTTGTCGCGTGCTCTCCTCGCGGCGCACCTTTAAACTCAAATTTGTCTTCATGGCGCAAACCAGCGTTTTTAACTAAAATCTGGACTTTCCACTGATGAAATTCGAAGGGCTGAACCCGAAACGTGTGGAACTTTGAATTGTTTTAAAGGCACTCACTACTCATTTAGTGAGAACTTTTTTAAAACTTTGCATTCTACTACTACTGGACTGTGGGCTATCGTTCGTTATACCGGGGTTACACTGCACTTGACATATGTGGAATAAAAAATGTTGCGCCAACTAAAATGACTTTTTACGCGCGTCTTTGTATTTCTGCGAGTTTTAAAAATTCAATGTCACGAAAGTTTAATTTCCGGTGCAAAGAAGTAGTTATAAAGTTGTGTAAGATTCCAGGTGAACAAACAAATTGATGTTCAACCTATTTTAATTGCTATAAAAATCAGATTTATAAAAAAAATAGGGATAAGTGACATTAGATTGATTAAGTTCATTTAAAAACTGTCAATAATAAATAACTCAAAGAACACTTATCTTAACTTTTTGTTGCTTTTTCTTTGTCTTAATATTGTTTTTTTATTTTAACTGTCAACAAAGCGAAGCATGAATTAGGATTGAGCTAGTACAGTAAGTTTACGTCCAATTTATCAGTCGCTATTTAGCCACTTTGAACTTAAATACCTTATTGCATGAAATTTTCGCGACAGGTTCATTTCGCGCGTTTCGCGATATTTCCAAAAATATCGCGAAATTAAAGTGACGCGAACAATAAGTGTCGCGAACATAACATGACGCGAAAATTAAGTGATTCACAATCAAGAAAGAATAAGTTTAGTACCACTGAAGGAAGGAATCTTCAATGTAAATGAATGTTGTCGTCAATTGACTCAAGAACAATAACTCGTGCACGTACAAGCATGACCTATTTGTAGACATAGTGAGAAGTTTGTTGTTGCTTTTGCCGAGATGTAGTCCCACCCTTGCGTTTTCGTTAATTTTGACGTTATTGTTCCTTTGATAACGTCGTTTTAAATAATCAAGGGCATGTTAAATAATACTGCCACGGAAATGTATATTGCGTCTTACTCAAAAACGCGAAAATGAAGTGATTCAAAATACAAAATTCCGCAAAATCGCGAAATTTTTAGTGTGGCAAAATATGCGCATCTCAAGATCGCGAAATTCGCGAATATTTCATGTAATAAGGCCATCCCAATAAAATGTTTCGTTTCCCATCCTCCCCCCCCCCCCCCCCCCTTGTTGTGATGGTGGGTCGGTCGGTCGGGCAAAAAAAAAAAAGAAGAATGAACACTTTAAGGGGTCTGGGTTCATTTAAGAAGCCAGGAGATGCAGAACCAAAAGATTTTGTTTCAGTCAATCTTATTGAGAATGTTGGAACAATCGCTAATCCCTTGGCACGAAACAGCCTTTGAAAAACTTAGTATCGATGTTAATTAAAGACAAGAACATCACATCATACCAATTGTTGTTTATAAAACAAGATCGTGTGATTGTAAATTAAAGTTCTTGCCTCTTTGACTAGTGAATCTGGATTTTTTTTTACATTTCGAAAAAAATGGGTCGGTCGGGCGATTGGAAACGAAACATTTATTGGGATGGCCTAATGTAAATTCAAGATGTAGCAATGTCTCTGGTAATAATTCATTTCCCTACGTTGCAATACAGAATGGAAACAACGCATTCTATTTTGCCATTTGTGTGGGTATTGCGCTGATTCAACGCGATTATAACTAGTTTTTTGGGACCTCAATTAAAACATGACAGCGAAACTATCAAGCAGCGCAGCTGGATTTATAGAGGACAATAAAAGTTAAGAATACATTAGGTCTCCACACACGTAGGAACAAGACGCAGGGACAGGACGCAGCAACATGTAGCAGGGACAAAACCGTGTGTTATTCACACTGAGGGGACGTGGAGTATGGACGAGTAGCGAGGACATGCATCAGCAACAAAATTAAAATATGTTCACACACAAGTAGTTGAAGCAGGGACATGCCCCAGGGGCATGTCGCAGCGACGCATACCCTCGTGTGTGCTGATAATTTTTTGCACGTGCAAAACAAGTTCCTGCAACGTTTTGTCCCTGCGACATGTTGCACGAAGTTCAACGAGTTAAATTCCGTGCAACATGTCGCAGGGCCGCAAAACAGCTTCAAAGTGCGTGTCGCGCGTGCCAAAAATAATCAGCACACACGAAGGGACGTGTCGTTGCGACATGTCTCGGGAACATGTCCTCGCTACATTTTCCTGCGTGTGTACACATTGCAGGCACGGCGGAGCCGGGGGGCTGGGGGGGGGGGCTTTAGCCCCCCCAGAATTTCCGAAAAAATAAAAACTTACTAAGAGAAAAGTCTTTTAAGCTCCCCCCCACTTCAAGTCACTAGTCAGCCCCCCCCCCCCCTTGGAAAATTGCTCCGCCGTCCCTGCATTGTGATTTTGTTGCTGCGACGTGTCCCTGCGAACAACATTGTTGCCGTGCAACACGATCGACAAAATGAATAAAGTGGTTACCATTTATGGATACGTACTTGCAATATCAACACAGAAACTCTGAAAAGACAAATGTTGAGGATAAAAAAAACGACAACAATACATGCACCACAAAATTTGTTAAGAAAAAAAACAATTAAAGCGAAAATGATGTTTTCATTCAGTGTATTGATTATTATTTTTAGAGAGTTTCGTTGTCATGGTTTTAAAGTTATAAATGATAGAAAAAGAAAGTTTCTTTGTTACATGTGTAGCACTGAACAAAATTATCTTTCATGTTTTTTTTGTCATGTTCCAGATGAACAAACAGCCATCCAGCGATTTTCATTATTACCACCTAATTGATTGATGAGTCAGATTAATTAAGGGAACGAATTGCTATAAATCTAGATGTCGTTTAGTTTTTATGAGACAATTTCAAAACGCTGTATAACTCGTAGCTTTTAAAATGATAATCGCATTTTTACTCGCCGCTTTGGCATTACAATCAGAGATTTCAGCAGGTAAGGCCGTTATCAATTTAGAGTTGATTTATAAGAAGAGAGATGAAAATGTAACACTAAATTAAAATTCAAGGGCAAAATGAGTGGGGTGTATTACCACGTCGTCGAGTTGACTGACGTTTTACTTTTAATACAGGGGCTTTGTCCCAGATCTAAACATGTATTTAACAGAGTTTTGAACAGCCAAAATAGTAGGAAACCTAAAAATAATGGCCCATTTATATTACCAATGTGATGGCTAGGATGGAAATAAATAACAGCTTGGAAAATTAAGGCTAAAACTTTTCAAGTTGTTCCCGTGCGTCTTCAAAAATTTTTAGGCTGGTTTAGGCCCTGTCCACATTAACCCGGGTAAATTTGAAAACGATCGCTTCATCGCACGTTGCTTCCTTTTGTTTCGACCGAGAACACAAGACTAATTGACGTCAGCGGTTTCAAAAAGACCCGGTTTCGCCCGTTTTCGCCGTACACCACCTAGCCGGCGTTTTCAAATTTACCCATTTTGGAGAGCGTGTTTGAAAAGTACCGTTTTCGGTGACCGAAACCGCCGTTTCAGTGTTGGGCTATCCGGGTAAAAAAAGCTTAAGATGCGTTTTCAAATTTACTTGGGTCAGTGTGGACGGGGCCTTAGATAAAAATTATTATGCCTTTAGACCGAAGCTATTAAAAGGGTTGAACATTGAAAAACTTCGGAAGGACCTTTTTAAAATCTGCATTGTGTGATGGAAACAAAATTTATAAATTGTTTTCACTCAAACAATCAAACAATTTATTAAATACGTCCAACGTGGTTTTCTGTGCGCATTTGTGTACAGGACAGTCGCTTAGCAATGTAGAGGCGAAACTTGCTGGCTCAGTCCTGTCTCAGAGACCGATAGTGCTTGCCCAGACAATATAGTGTTAGATACATAAACTATCATGCACAGTCTACCATTCACCTACAGCTTTAGTAAAAATATAGTGCCACACGAACCTTAGAGTCCTCAAAGAATCATTTATAGTCACACTGCCTCATTCTTAGCTATTTGAGGTTTAATTGCCTTACCAAGAAATCAAATGGTGGGTATGTGAATTGCAGGCCGTAAGGAGGCGATTTTCAAACTAACTTACTAATTTTCTGGAATAAGCCTTTATTTTACAACTTATAATTTATTTACATTTATCATTTCGGCATATTTTAAATTATCCTTGCAGTTAGCTCAACTCTCACCAACCGTCATCCCGGTTTAGCCACGATATCATTTTTTTTATCTTTCTGAGCAATTCGACTTGGCAAAACTTCATCACTTGACATACATGTCACTGTTTTTCAGGGGCCAAATGTCCTATGTACCCTCCTCCCAAGAACGGTGCCTTGGTTTGTTTGAACCGTGATGAATGGCTCGTCTTGCCAAGTGGCTTGTCAAACCGGCACTGATTTTGTTAATCATCCGCCCTTGTTGTACATTTGTGATAACGCTGGCACTTGGCAAATACATTCTCTTTTTCCTCAGTCAAGCGCCAAGCTCCCATGACCGGATTGTGCAAGTATGTTTTGGTAACATATAAATGCTAGTCCTTTTTAGAAATCAGTTGGGTAACATAAATGCTAGCCCTTGGTTTGGTAACATTCTTCCCCTCTTTCATCATTCATCAAATAAATGTTGTATTCGAGGCCTTAAAAAATCCCCGAAAAACATTATAAGAGGGCGGTGAATTGTCCTCGAAGCAGTTCTGGACCTGGAAATTGACCATCAATACAGAATTAAATTTGTACTTTGTTTCAACCGTTCAACCGTTTTGTAAGGAAGTTTTGAGAAGGCAAAAAAGATTATTTTTAGTTCTTCACTGAGGTGCAGAGGCTTTACAAAGGAAGTAGCATTTTAAAGATTTTTCGAGAAACGTTATTGTTGATAGAGTAAAGGTGTTTGTTCTGATTAGTATATTTTCCCCGAAGATTGGAAAATTGGCCTCTTTATTCTCGGTAGCGGTGGATTTCGCAATTCGTTGACAAATTGAATAAAATTGGATTTTTCAGCTTATGCAAATAGAAAATCTCATCATTTTAGGAAAGAGTTGTAAAACGAAATTCAAGGAGAACTATTGAGACTAATGCAATGCAAAATCTCCTTAGTGATTGCCATAACAAAATTCCCTTGTCGATGCATGATTTTCTTTATTTTAGTCACCTGTCTACTTGACAATGAACTTACAATGAAATGAGAAACTTGAAGTTGATCACTGTTAATGGTTTAGGTTACTTAGACTAAGCTCTAATTGTATATTTTATTATTATTTTTAACATTTCAGGCGGCGCTGGTCCTTCAGTGGTGAAAAGTGCCGGTCTGTCGGAGTTTTTCTTCAATGGAAATCAGGCGCATTCTCAAGTGGTGTCGCAATTAAAGCAGAATTTTCTTAATTTTGCCAAAGGCCGTTACGTCCTGCCATGGTATTGTCTGTATAACAGCGCCTGTCAACCTGACAATGTACACGTTTACGTTTGAAACCGAAATCTACTGAAGATGTAACAACCAGACAATGTACACGTTTATGTTTGAAACCGAAATCTACTGAAGATGTAACAAAGCCCAGTTTGTCTTTGTTCTAGATTGAATAACTGAAAATGAAATGTTAGAATTAGAAAAAGAAATAAATGCTATCCCATTAAACAGCTACAGTGTGTATGTTTTTGTTTTTAATATCCCTTTTGCCTAGCCTGAAATGTAATTGATCTTGCGCCTTCAGCCTAGCCCAATTCCCCCATTAGAGTACCCCCGGGTTTCTTTCGCTTTGCGAATGATGAAATGACGGCGTGAATATATATATATATATATATAAAAAAAAAGATATATATATATACATGTTTATAGTGGTCATGCACTTAGCTTCATATCTCAACGAGATAGCTAGTTTACAGGCATGCCACTGAAACAGAGGAAACAAATAATTTATAAATGAACATAACAAGGTTAAAAATCCCAACTGGCAGGAGGCAGACCAGTTGGCTATATACAAAGCGTGGTCGAGGATTTTAACTCGGGACAACCGAGAAACAAATCCAGCTAGTGGCAAGGGCAGGCCTTGAACCGGTGACCTCCGGATTACAATACCAGCGCCCTAAACCACTCGGCCACGCTTGCCTTCCATTGTGACTTGCCTCCCATTGTGAATATGTGACTTTTGTAGCTTTAATAAATGAGGGGATTGTTTGATTCGGTGAACAAATACTGGAGAGTCCTGCATCTTACGACAATATAGATTTATTAAATCACTAATTCGTTACAATAAATCATTCTTAGTAAATGATACGTCGAACACAAACGAACTGTTTGTTTGTCTGCTAAGTCACAGCGCATTTTGGACTACTAAGTTTAGTTTCGATAATTTTGATATGCTTCCTCTTAAAAATGCTAAAAAGCCTTGAATCCAACAATGATCATCAATTCAAAAAACATTTCCTTAATGGAACACATTACTACAGTTATATTAATTAAATGCAAATAATTAAATTTTGGGGACTACTAAAACTAATTAAGAAAAACATTTTGTGTCAAATCAAACGTGCTATCAAACGACGTTAACAACCAGATATACTCAGAATAAAAAAAAAAATTGCGAAAAAAAAAAACATCAGATGTTGGTTAAAGTTATGCAAAAGTCCCTTTTTTATCAATTTGACAAGTCACCGGCTTACGTTTCAAACAAACAAACGAACTGTTTGTTTGTCTGCTTAGTCACAGCGCATTTTGGACTGCTAAGTTTAGTTTCGATAATTTTGATATGCTTCCTCTTAAAAATGCTAAAAAAGCCTGTAATTCAACATTGATTATCAATTAAAAAAACCTTTTCCTTGATGAATTATATTAATTAAATGCAAATAATTAAACTTTGGGGAAAAATAAGACTAATTAGGAAAAACATTGTTCGTCGAGTCAAACGTGCTTTCAAACGAAGTAAACAACCAGATACACGCAGAATAAAAATATGCGAAAAATAAAACATCAGATGTTGTTAATATCACGAAATCCTAAACACTAACTGATGTGGCTAAGTCATACGATCAACTTATTTTAACTCTCCGGCGACATCGTGCAAAAAGGCTGTAGAAACAACCCATCGCATATGCACATCAAATCACAATTCTTTTCAAGTTGCGACATGTTAACACTCGATATCGTCAGTTTATAGACAAGTGGACGAGCATGTGCAGTTAGAGTTTGATTAAGTCATGTACGCTGGTTATAATCGGCTGCAGCCTCATCAGTGATGTCGGATAAGTCGGTCGCGGACATTTCCGGCTCAGTTAATTCCCTGTGCAATTTCCTGGCTTCGTGCCATTTTTTGACGCATCTGATAGCCACCATTACAAACACGATCAAAGGAATGTAGGCCAAAACATACACGAACACTTTCAGAGCCAACCTGGTGCTATCGGACTTGGTCGAGTCGACTGGTGAACTGAAGATGGCGATGAGTGACAGCGTTGCTAACAGGGCTACGTCTGACATGTTGATCCATTCATAGCTTTCCTCGTCCTCTTTGACATCCGCGGATTCCTTGTAGGGCCTCAAGAAGGCAACCGTGAGGAGGATCAAGACACAGACGCTCTGCAGCAGGGCTCCCTTTATGGGACTTGAAGGCATGAAAGTGGCAATGATCAGAATAACAAATCGACAGAGGAAGTAGAAAGCTGCACACCAGCGAAACTTGTCCTTGAAACAGTTTTGGAGGGCATCAAATATTGGCTTCCAACGATTAAGATTCACCACCGGAAACAGGCGACGAGTGAGGGAAGGTCGAAACAGAAGAATTAGTGGGAATGGCAACACCACGACCAAAATGTACAGGATCGCCAAGATTCCGTACGCAATATGCTTTCCAGTGAGGAAATCAATGCTACCGTTTGCGTACACCACGATCTTTGATCCGACTGCGGCGGGATGCAGTATGCGCAGAGAGATTCGGGTGATGTCGGTGTAGCAGAGGACAAAAATGGTACAGAAAGCGCGGAATGGGGCGGCTCTGACTTTTTTGCTAAACCACCAGTTGGGATGATTACTTACGGCTCTGGCTAAGCAAATAACCAACACCAAAACGTACGTAGGCAGGGCGTACATTATCGCTAACTTATCTGCATCGTCCAAGCCTGCAGCAAAACAAATACCACCTCCGCCTGTTTTGAACTGAAAGTTGGCAAGGCCGATGACAAACTCGATAAAAGGGTCGAATGTAAAGCCGTCGGGAGTTATCACCTTCATGACTTGGTAGGAATACAACCAAGCGTTCAGATATCCGGTGAAGAAATCGAGATCGATGAGCATGACTCCCATGACCACGAGAAGGAGGATAAAGCCGTACAAGAGAAGCAGGAACAAGTGCCAGTTAAAGCAAGTGCTTGAACAACTTTCTCCTCCAAACAACACGCTGTAATTCGCCTTACAGTTTCCGCAAAGCAAGCTTTTCTGATCTCGGTCGTTATTGCAAACGTTGTTGGGAACGTACTTATGCTCGATCGCGTTTCGGTCTGTAAAGTTACAGTATCCAGTTGGGCAAAAATGAGTGACAAATTTGCCATTGACCGATCCTGCCCAGTAGCCTTGTTGAAGATAAAATGTCTTTCCATCTGCCTTGCACCTTCTGATACCATCATTTGTGGAATCCATGCAAACACATATTTTATTCCTGGGCATAAACCCGGGATTGCATTGTTTTAATGAAAGGTCAGTTATCGTTTCTGTTAATACCTGTCTTCCCAGGTAGCTTATTTCTACCGAAAATTTCTCGCCTGCTTTTCCAGCCAATTTTAGATACGAAATGCTTCCGTTTGCAATGAACAAAGGCGAAGGGGTGTAAAGTTCGACTGACGATGATTTCAGCTGTGGAATAATTTTAACAACGACAACACCAACGACGGAATTGCCGATCTCGTCAAGTAATTCAACTGAGGCATTAAAAACCTCGCTTGGGGCAACTTTCCAGTCGGCAGAATTATACTCTATGTCTACCGGGTCAGTGGCGACTTCCTTCCTCCGGGAGATTCTTTCCCCATTTGCGTCTCTGAATTCGACGAATTTCCAACGCAATACGGAGTTGTTTTGACGTGGTTCCCCAGCTTGCCGACAGTTCTTTAACGTCGTGGCGTACACTGAATTCCCTGCAGCATAGTACGGCGCTTTGTTGCCTTGAAAGACAACCTTTGTTTTCCAGTCATCATAATCCACAGATGAATCCGAGTATCCAAAGAAGCAGACGTGAGTATTTTTGCCAGTTGCATTGAAACCAACCAGAGGCGGTCCAGGGGCGTAGATATACAAAGCTCCACCTTTGTCCTCACACTCGTTCCCTTGGAAAAGAAGATAGGAATCTTCGTTGAAAATGATTCTTGAACGTCCATACATGGCCAACGCACCCCCTCTGAATCCTCGGTTATTAATGAAGTGTAGGTTGCCGTGTATTTCCATTGTAGAGCCATCTAAGGCTGCGGCAGACTTAGTGTTGTTGACAAAAGTCACGTTTCCGCGGAATATCAAAGGCACTTCGACGCTGTAAAGTGCGCCTTCTCCAATTGTCACGAGGTCCTCCATTCGGATGACTTGATTTCTTAGAAACGATGAGTCGTTGAAGCTGATATGATACGGAACTTCAGGTCCGATTTGGTCTTCGTTTTGATTTGACAGAAAAACTCCAATGGCGGCTCCAACGGTTCCAGTGTTGTCAAACCAGTGGCACTGAGTAAAAAAGAACTGAGTTACATCTTTTTGATCAATAATACCGGGGATTGTCGTTCCGTAAATAGAAGTACCACCTCCCCAAATCCCCGTGTTGTTCACGAACGAGCAGTTGTTTATGGTGAATGTATTTAGACGACGCCCGTCCTCTTCAATAAGGTTGCCTATTCGAGCCCCTCCACCGGCGAGAAATCCACTGTTGCTTTCAAATGTTGTGTGTTCCATCGTGAAGATATTGTTTCCTGTTCTTTCTGTCATCTCCAGCATAAGGCCTCCTCCCCATTGTGCACGATTACTTTCGAAAACACACGATTCTATACCAATGGTGCAACCACTTGCATTCGATCGAAAGTATATCGCCAATCCGCCCCCACGACTGAACGGAAGTTCTGGCGTGTCGACAAAGTCACGCTCGTGGCTTCCATTAAGCCACACGGCTTCGTTTCTGAGAAACCGGCAATTCCGGAAAATGTACCTGTTATTATGCTGGAATGAGTCGTGCTTACTTGGAGTTACATTGACGGTGTTATGGCCATAAGGATCTAAAGCCAAATAAACACCACCTCCCGAATACACATAGTCTATGCTTTGGTTTGAAAGGCCTTTAGAAGCTGAACTTGTATTCGAGAATGTTGTGTTACTATAGAGAGCGACATTGTCAGCAAACACGCTATTTGTAAAATTGATCAAGCCGCCACAATCATAACAATTCACACCAAGGCCTGGGGAGAACGAAATCTCGACATTAGTGAGTCGTATGTTCCTGCAGTATCGAAAATCCAAAGCAGCTCTAAAATTGACTCCATCTAAGCCGCGGTAAGGCTTCTTTGCATTGACGGAGCTTCGATGCCATCCACCACACTTGTGCAACTTGATTCCCTCGAAGAATATATTGTCGCTCAGGATAAATGAAAGGCTTACGTTCGTCTCGCATGTGACTTCTACATCCTCTGGATTTAAACGCTCTCCTACCAGACCAAAGTTTACCACATTTGTAAAACTGTAGCTCTTTTTCATCGAGTAATTGCCCTTTGCTGCTGATATTTGTGTCCAGTTTGCCCCGTTTTGACGTGCAAGCGAGATGGCGAAATCCAGCGACAGGCACGGCTGACTCGAATTTCCACAACCTTTAGAGTCCCTGCCGTTTGGTGAAATGAAAATAGTTGTCATCCTTCCCAGAGCAACGGAACTCTGGTAAATTAAAAGCATGAGGAACGCGAATCGTAAGATAAAAGCAGCCATCTTCATCTGTTATTCGCAGCACGATACGTAAAACAAGCATGCGATGTCGCTTTGTCAGATTCTCGGAAATATTGCACCAACATTAACCGATCTGCATGGGTGGTTCGCGTCACGCAATTTCTGTCACGCATTTTATTTTCGCAAGTTTTTGGTTTCGAGACTTACAAACATATTTGAATAATATTTTGATAGTGGCTAAGTGGAAAAATATATAATCTTTATATGAAAGGGTTTTATAAACAAACGTATATTAACTTTAAAGAGGAGTCGCAAAAACGTTATCGCGTTAAATATATTATTGCTTTGCATCATGTTGGAACGGATGGAAATCTGTCAGACGTGCGACCATCCATGGAATTGTGTGTAGCATAACAAACATTTTTGTCAGTCAGTATTTCAGCTGACCAAAAAGGGTATTTTACCATATGGAGAAAAAAAAAACAGAAAACAAAACATTCCGCCGCAACACACACCAGCTTACCGAAAAATTAAAAAGAAAATGAAGGTTACAAATCGGGTCACGCTAACGCTATTTGGGATATCTGTCAATCCTCGAGAACTTATCACATCGCCAATATTAAAATCTTATTATTTTACTAGCTCCGTGAGCTGTCAAGATAAAACGAATCCAGTGCTCTGATTGGCTACCCGAGCGGTCAAGATGGAGCCATCTTGACCGCTCGGGATCGCCCGCTGTGTTCCCGCAAGCGAAAAAACTTTTCAGTTCCGTCGTCGCTACTTCAAAAAGCTTTTTAGTCGTAAATTTGAGCTATGAAAGTATTTTCCCAAACAACACAAGTATTTTCTGTCGGTTTCTAGCGAAATGGAGTCCGATAACAAAGAAATAGGTATTGAAGTGAAATAATGAGAACAAGCAAATTAATCAACAAATGCTAACGAGTTTCGTAAATTTTATTTTCCATAACAACCACCTAATACAAAAATTAAAACCCAAAGCGACTTGAAGACATGTTATCGGTTTTTTTTCGGCGGAAAAGGGAGAAAAGTCAGTGACATACCTGAAGAATAAAGACTTCGGCAAACTAGTCGTTTGTGTAAAATCTTCAAAATGGAAGAAAGCGGACGGCACGGCGAACCAGGCACTGAAATCTTTTAAAACATCTTTTCTCCGAAGCCTCTAACGCTCACGTCGAATAAGGTCGGGTCGAACATTTATATCAATGATGTAGGAAAGTTTAAGCTTTTCCCGTGAAGTGGTAAGTCCCAAACAATTTCAACAATCACAATTTCAATATTCAGCTCTTGTCAGGGCAGGTTTGCACCACAAAAGCGCCAGAAGCGAGCAAATACTCTTCAAAACGTCCAATAATCAAAAGCTGGCGGCCAGATGGAATGGACATTCTTGTTTTAAGGCTTCAAACTCAACCATTAATCTCGTTACCAGATCTCGCAGGCGAAGCGGAAGGCGAGATCTGGTCAAATCTGATTTGTACCACGTGATTGGAATCAGGAATGTGGCAGGCGATTCCATTGCGCATGCCCTAGACAATTTTAAGAAAATGGCAATAAAATAAATAACCAATCCTCCCGGGGGGGGGGAGGGGTACTCCCTATAATGGCCTATACGGGGAGGCACCGCCCGAAAGGGGCACCTTTTTCAGGCTTCAGGTATACAAAGGGGTAGGGATTTCACGAGTTAAGGTATATGAAATGGTGTGGAAGTCTGTCATTTAGGTTTATAAAGCGGCCTTTTATTAAAATATTTCGAACAGACGCAATTTCTGCCTGTATTATTTTATTAAGCGCTACACGAAAATGACAAGAAAAAGTCCTGTTTTAAGTCCACGCCACGTCTTTTAGGTATATGAAAGGGGTACCTTTTTTCAGTTAAAGGTATACGAAAGGGGTACAATTTCTGTCAAAATGGTATATAAAAGGGTAAGGGGTTAGAACTCGGGGCGGAGCCTGCCTGCCTGTATTATTTTATTAAGCGCTACACGAAAATGACAAGAAAAAGTCCTGTTTTAAGTCCACGCCACGTCTTTCAGGTATATGAAAGGGGTACCTTTTTTCAGTTAAAGGTATACGAAAGGGGTACAATTTCTGTCAAAATGGTATATAAAAGGGTAAGGGGTTAGAACTCGGGGCGGAGCCTCCCCGTATAAAAAATTTTTGAGTACCCCCTCCCCCCCGGGGGGCCAATCCTCAACTATATGAATAACGAATGCTTTACCATTCTCGTCTTTCCTGGAATAATATCTAGCAGAGTATTTTACTAAGCAAAAGGCAATCATGAACTAGATTTCTCCTCCTCCTGTCTAGATTTTATGCAAATTTGATCCGGTCACGTAATCAAACGTAAATATTCTTACGGCAGATTCTCCGTTTTTAAACATCGTTATTCGTTTGAAATAGCTTTATAATGCTACAAAGAACTAAAACGAAATCTTCTTGTCTTTTGAGGCCGGCTGTAAACAACGAAACGTCCCAAAAATGAATATATTATGATTGCGTACATGATCTATAACTGGCTTCCTTTTTAGTCCATGGGCCCAGACCCCAAAATTTGGCATTTGGTACCATTCAGAGGGACAAATGCTATCATATATTTTTCGAATCCTTGAACATTCTAGTTCATTTTGGTATGTGATAGCAATTCCAAAAGAGTAGCTTTCTTGCTGAAATCACGTGATTTCTGACGTCATCTTTCCAAAATCAATGTTGCATTTTAATGCTCGAAGGGTAATGAATAATCACTTTATCGAAACTTCAAGCACGTAAATGTTGCGAGAGAGGCCTGACAAAGTACAGCAAAGGCAGATGATGCTAGTCAAGGGCTTTGGCCGCACTTAAGGGTTTTTCTCTGTATGGTTTCCATGGCAACAAAGCCGGATTGCAATTTAGACCTGTCATATATCGAGATTGATGTTAGAATTTCAAAATGTGGACCAAGTTTTTAAATAAATCAGGGAGAAAAAAACAAGGATTTGTATTTTACAATACGGACAGAGTATTTGAGGTTAATAAGAGTTTTACTGATCTCTCTTTTTTATAAAAAATGAAAGCTTTTTGAACCAAATGATGCGCGCGAGAGGCGGCCTCATTTGACTAAAGCGCGTGGAGGTTTTTATCTTACGTCATTCAAATTACAAATCTTGCCAGTGTATCTTATAAACTCTTTCTTTTTACATATTCTTGCATAAAGAACATAAAAATCTTGTAAATGTGATATCGATTCAGTGCTTTGTTTAGAGGATAAGGCATTTTGACATTTGCAATGTCCCGGATGAACGTGTTTCTTAATTGTCACAGAAAACGTGTATTCTTCATTGTGTTGTTCAATTACAGATGCGATATCAATTACAAAGTAATATCTAAAATAATTTTAAGTGAAGGTGGATAATATTAATGGAAGAATTTTCTCGACTGATGATACGCATTTCTTTGGCCGCCCTATTTGTGTCCCAAATTAAAGAGGGAAACAAACATTAAGCTGCATACTAAACACTGTTTTGTCTCAAAATTATTTTCTTAATAACTCGGTTGTAAAGAATGCCACAGAGCTTTTATTCGGCCTGTTCTACAAACCAATTCCTCTCTCCACCCATGTGTATAAATGGTACTGGCGAAGTCACCGCAAGGGGATAGCCCTGCGATGGATTAGCATCCCATCCAGGGGAGTAGCAATAGTGCTACAGATACCGGGACAAGCTCCGGCCTGATGGGTCACTTGGCTCGATCAAACACAAATTTTTCCTACTTACCATAAACCAATAGTTTTCAAGGACGTTTTTCATACGAACAAACAGTTTCTATAACATTGATATGACCATGTTATGACGGGTCTATTATTTCTACGAGAAATGATAAAAGTCGTTTTCTGTGAAAGCATGGAAACTGGATACAACTCGAGATCATTATTAAATAAATTCCGAAGTTCTTTAGACAGAAGATAACAACTTAACTGAGAAGAAAACACCACGAGTCGACACGAGCAACTTACAGCGTGTTTGCCAAACTTTCGAAACCTGTGAAATGTAATAGTGTATCCCACAAAATATTCGGAACGAGACGGCATTCAGGCTTTAATGCCGGTTCTGACTGAGAAATAACGGTTAACGGTTCTGACTGAGAAATTGTCGTTGTTCCCTTTCTGAAAAATTAGAACATCATAGAACTTAAAGCTGTCTAGTCTTTTCGTACTCAACTTCATTCCGTTCTTAAAATAAATAAATTGACGTCTTTGAAGAAAAAATCTTCCGAAGAGCTCAAGAACAGGAACTTCAAAAATTGTGGCTTATCAGCGGCGGGCACATTGACCACATTGTTTTTGGACACTT